>NC_137226.1:9042612-9302612 GCF_949987685.1 Ammodytes marinus | reverse complement strand
GCTAATCAAAAGTCAATTAATGTCCTTCTGCTCCGCTCCCTCGAGAAATCATCCCCGGATTTTTTTTTCTATTAAGACCAATCTTGTTTGTTGTTCCTGTGGCTCATTTAGCCTGATTAATATTAATATTGCCAACTTGAAGATCTAATCCTCAGGCACTCTGTTTTTCCTGCTGTCTGAGGAGGCAGTCACTAGAGTATCATATGGTTTTAATACAGTTACATACAAAGCATGCAGCCAAACGCCATAGAGTTTGCGCAATGTACCACCACTCTGTTGAGGAACGCCAGTCTTCGTCTTGCTGTCACGCTGGTATGATGTGAAATAAATAAAAAAATATTAATTATCAGACCAAAATGCTAACCACCCTACCCCTTCATTATCTCAGAATTCACATGGGGGTGGCAGTGGCTATGGTAACAATGAAACTGATTAAAAAGTAGGCTCATAATTTGCGGTTTACTTCCAAATTTTCTAGCTAAGCTGAGAAGGACTCCGACTCCTACTTGTTATAAACTGCCTGTACCTGCCTGCTGCAAATGGCTACACTGCAGTGTCCTCCCACACACATTATCAAGATGTTTACTCAAGACAGACAGTTAATTAGCAAGTAAGTTCATAGATACTTATAACCACAACACACACAGCCCCACACATCACACGCACACTTTTAATAAGAAATGCAATCTCCGGTCTTTATCTCTATATGTGATGACACACTGGCCAGCCATAAGGGCAGCTGTCACACTAACTGTCACATCACAACCCCCACGTGTGTGTGCTTTGTTGATTGGATGTTCACAGCACATACCGCACTCCTGTCTGCTTAAGCCAATGGTCTTCCATCTTATCGGAGGTTAATTTTAAAATAACCGTGATTGCAATAGAAGCACATGCAGAAATGTGCAAATGGAACCCATACAATCACTCACCATGTAAAGCAGCAAATAATGACTTTGAATTAATGAGTGTTAAGACTTTAAACAGTGTAAAGTGGTGAACTTTAACTGGCCTCATTAATGTGGGGGATATGCAAAAGTTATATCTCAAATACGTTTTTCAGATGTCAGTGGCTTCCTACTGTACTACTGCAACACCTTTATGAATGTCTTCAGTTTAGGGCAAATCTACGTGGTTACTTTGGAGGGACATACTGGCAAGTCGTTTCTTAAATAATTTGGGGAAAGCCATTGAAAGAGAAGACAAACAAACATTTAGGCCTGTGTGTGTGCGTGTGTGAGTAAGAGAGAGAGAGAGAGAGAGAGAGTGTGTGTGTGCGCTTGTCTGCCTGCATGCATGCATGTGTGACCTTCGGAAGGGCAGAAAGAGTAACTGGGGAGCTGGCTTTGACTGCGGCACATCGATCGTGGACCCCTGCATTCTCCTGCTCAACAGCCACTCTTAGTACACTCACACACTCACACGCACGCAGACACACACACACACACACTCGCCTCATTGACCAAATAGACTTACATATGAGTGACAGGGCCAATTTCTCTCCCTTTCCTCGCGTTGCTAATTTATGGCCATTGATCTCCACCGGGCTGAATTTATATACACTCATCATGCTCTCGTGCTCTCTCTCTCTTTCACACACACACAAACAGGCCTTTTGTGTGGTTTACAATGCGGCGCACTGACACATGCTCCTGCTGCCTCAGCACAAGTTGCGAGGAAGAAAGTACAAGAACATGGTGAAGAGTGTGACATTGAACTAATGCCTTTTTCTTTTGTGTGTGCTGTAAGAACGGGTGTAATTTTCACCACCTGATCATGTCACAACACGAAAATGACATCCATACATATTACCTCGGAGGAACGATAAATTGTGAGTGTGTGCACAGACCATAATGATGGTATATGACACATCTGTGGGGGGTAAGGGATCAACTCGTAGTGCTTGAACAGTTTGCTCAAGCACTCTTCATCCACTCTATCAATGTTCTCTCAGTTAAAGGTGGAGTCAGCCATCTTGGAGAATGCTTGAAGTCAGAATCACTTTGTGTCAAAATCAGTGAATATCTCCTCACAATCTGTTACCTGTTCATACCGTGTGTGCGCTAAAAAGAAAATAGAAACAAAACGTCGGATTTATATAGCACTTTTCCAAATGCGCTAAGATGCTTCGTAATAGCTAGATCATACAGGGAAAAAAATAATAATTACAAAACCAAACAAAAAGTTTAAAGGTTAAAAGCCAGCGTGAAAACATTTGTTTTGAGAGCTGTTTTGTAGGATGAAAGAGTGTTGGCATTGTGGATGTTATTCCAGTGTTAATACACAGTCTAGGCTCTATAAACAGGCGTTTGGCTCCCCACAGTGAGCCCACTTTGTTTACATATCAGTTTACAGAGCCTAGGTTGTGTATTAACATTATATTTGAAGTGTTTTTTCAGTCATATTTATATTAGCACACACACACACACATGTTCTTTGTTCTTTAAAAAGGATGGACACTGTTCGGTAGACATTGTGTTGGTTAATGGTGTCTTTGTTTGTGTGTGTGTGTGTGTGTGTCTTGTGTCCATCCAGGCGCGTCCCCATGCTCAGCAGACAGCCAGGTGGTGGGAGAGAGTGAGCGGAGCAGGGAGCAGATTCTACAGACACTCAGTGACCTGTCCAGGGCCTTCCAGGACATCGCCGACCGCTGCCTCCTGGCATTACACCTGGAAGTCAGGTATGTGATGCAGAAGAGAGAAACACCCCTACACTTGATAGGAAGTGCAGAAATGAAAACCACAAACACACTGAGGTTTTTAATGGGTTCAAATACAATCGTTTTACTAAAAGGAATGACAGGAGCAAGATTTTTTCCACAAATGTTCTTGTCAAAAGGACGTGAGTGAAACAATCTTTTCTATTTGAATCTTTTTAATTGACTGTATTTTTAAAACATCTGTTTATGAGTGTTTCTGAAGGTGAACAATATCTGTTTTTTTTAAGACAAGGAGTTGAATTGAAACACACACATAAACAGTCACAGTCTTCACATCATTATACTGCTTAACCTGGGTGTTGCATTGGTTTTGTAGATTGATGTTGCGCTGCTTATCGCTTCAGTCTGATGATTTGTTTCCCCTCAGGGTACATAAACAGTGTTTGCAAAAAATCTTTGTTGGAAAATTACACGGTTATGAGCCACACATAATAGGGTAGGGACATTATATTTTTCCAAATCCGAGCACTTCAAGGTCAGCGCACACTTGTGGGAAAAACAACCATAGCCCACAGTTTTCCATGTAAGCCCGCACACATCTTGATGCATGTGTGATGCACTTCACTTACTAGAAAAAAACTGTGCATTGCTATTACACTTTCCAGCTGAAGGAAATGCAGATAATGACACCACCCATTTACCATGATCATATACCGCACACAAGTTCAGAGGACACGTCATTAAATCATACGGAAAAAAAATTGGCCTATCAGTGGCATCCTACTTCTACCCTTAATGCACCAGTTCCTGAATGTATGTCACGTCTTGAGTGTGTGTTTTGAATGTCAGTGTCCAAGTTAATTTACCACACCATATACTTTCTCCCCCATTACAACCACTAATAGTCCTCCATCATACCTCTCCCCCCTTTCTTCCCATGTTCCACCACTATTTCCCAGAAGACTATTGTGTAGCTTATGCAATATTGTTTATGATTTCAGTAGAAAACCCTCCCCGAGGCTTGATGTCTAGCTATATGCTACACTCCATTGACTCTCCCCATCTAGCCAATTTCCCCTGATGGTGGTACCAGCTAAATGAAGCCATGAGGAAGAAGAGAGCATGAAGGGGGGAGGAATATGAGAGAGAGCGAGAGAGAGAGAGAGAGAGAGAGAGACAGATGAGTTTGGTGGAGGTTAAAGTGCTGTGGGGGTTGAAGAAGGGAGATACAGTAGCTAGAATAGCAGATTGAATTGTGAGAAAACGGAGTGGAAGGCATGGAGGTATTGAGAATGTGGTGTAGATGTTGGCTTTGCCTTAAGGGGGAAGGAGACATTCACCCATATCATTTTATTCCTGCTCAGAGCGCTGTGATTATGGAATCATGAGAGTATTGCCTCCGTAGGTCTAGACAGAAATGAGCCTTCTGTGAACGGGAGAGGATATCTCAGCCTGAGTTGTAGGTGTTTTAAATGGGCAGAGATAAGTAGCATACCATTAAAGGATATATTAGGTTCAAATCCACCTCCTCTATCCAGTACAGTCCCACTACAGTCCTATTGTAAGGTTGAATCGGCCTTGTTCATGGGAGTTGGTTGTAAGTGTTTTTTACTCTGCAGCTGCTTTCTGGCCAAAAGGACAAATCAATGTTTTGTACTTAACTTAATTCGACTTTCCTTTAATACACATTTAGATGATGGACACATGTTGTTGTATTATAGACTTGTAATAGGCTAGAAGTTTCCGTATCTTTATAGTTAATAGGTGTAAAGGATACTGGATTAAAATTGCCCTTAACTACTGCGATTCCCAGGCTGAGTATTATTCAGCAGTGATTAGGAGGTACAATGTAGCTAAATAAGTTGATATAATTTGAGTACTGTACACATAATGATTAACTGTTAAAATGAGAGGTATTTGAGTTGGTTTTCATATTAGCAGAACTTAAAAAGTGAGGACACGAACCTAAAGTTTACCTTCTAACCATGTACTGTAGTACTTTAAGGGGAGAGGAATAGTAAGGCTGTCTTCTTTCTTTTCCCTCTTGTTCCTCTGTCGATATCAATGTATTACCAGTGAACTGTGAGGGAATTTGGGTAGCAATATTGAACATTATAGCAAGGCCTGAAATGAAAAGAGAACCAAAACATATCAGCTTTCTACAAAATCTAATTATCTACTTTTTCTTTCCCCCCTCAACTTCTCCATCCTGCCATCACGTGTGGATTCCAGGATGCATTGTTTCCATTACCTCATCCCCCTGACCAAGCAAGGCAATTATGCCATCGTGGCCAACGTGGAGAGCATGGACTATGACCCGCTGGTGGTCAAACTGAACAAGGACATCTCCGCCATAGAGGAAGCCATGGGAGCCGCCCTGCAGCAACACAAGTTCCAGTACATCTTTGAAGGTCAGCGAAAAACTGAGAAAAAAATACCGTTAACGTTTTTTTAAAGGTGCACTGTGTAACTTTTGCCGTGTCAGAGAAGTGAAAATGTTCTAAGATTTATTCTCAAAATTGAATACACAATCCTTACTCACAGGGAACACCTGGAATCCCTGGAACTCTGTTTGAGGTCAAAAATGGATACCTGAAAAGTTACTGTTTCACTGTTGTTTACAGAAGCAGGGGCCCACAGTGTTGTCTACAAACATATTCTAGTCTTAAAGTTTGGTTCCAGGTTCCTCAAAATCATTGTGTCTTAATTTATGACGAAATCATTATTCATTGCTAAGAATTACATGTAGAGAAAATATGTTTTTTAAAAACTAACTTCAAGCCCTGCAAATGTAAACAAAACCCCCCTCCCCCTAAAACTACATAGTGCACCTTTAAGTTTGAAAAGTAGATCATTCTCTTCTCTGCTCTCTCACTAAGGTCTGGGTCACCTGATCTCTTGTATTCTGATCAACGGGGCCCAGTACTTCAAGAGGATCAGTGAGTCTGGCATCAAGAAGATGTGCAGGAACATCTTTGTCCTCCAGCAGAACCTCACCAACATCACCATGTCCAGGGAGGCTGACCTGGACTTTGCCAGGTAAGGGTAACGATTTCATGAGCGTATAAGCCACACTACAGGTCACACTAAACAGATTTCTTACATTCCCGACAGTTATACGCCTCAAACCAAATCACCCTTCACTTCTATATGTAGAGTTTTCACCGGTATTGGTTTGTAAAGCCTCATAACCTTGGACTGTGCAGATATTCCAGTGTCGCTAAATTGTCATGGCACTTTTCTTGACATTACTAAAGAAGAGCTTTTGCGGTTTTTCCCTCAAGTTTTGCTGTTGTCATGGTGACTGAGCCTGTTGGTATCACAGGAGCCTCCCGTTGAAATGCCAAGATATATCATAAATATGAAATATCATAAATATGAATACTAACACATGCTCATCTGTAACTGCCAACACTCCAAACTTTAAAACCTAAAGGAGATCATCGGTGTAATATTTCTAAATGATACATCAATTATAAAAAAAAACTTACTGGCTGATGTGCACTTGATATATTGGTGAGAAAAAACGCCACTACACACACACACACTACACACCTGCATAGACACATACAGACAGAGACAGACACACGCAAAATGTCCTCACGTCCAGACAAGCGACTATGTCAATTGCACCCGGCAGACAGATGGTCAAACAGATTGTCAACCGCTCTCTAAGTGTCTGTGTTGCGGACTGTTGTTTGTGTTTACCTCTTATTCATACATTTATATATTTTGTGGAGTCTACCTGCTGTTGCCCAGTGCTGTCCGGCGCTGACAGGCACAGGGGAAATCAGCGCTCCAGACATATTTGTGGATGGAGGGATGGAGTAAGGGAGGGGGGCAGAAGGGTGGAAAGAGAGAGAAGAACAAGACAACTACTGGCGATTTCATATGATTCTCTTTTTCTAGAAGCGTGTGTCCTTGACAGTAGCAGAGCATTGAAAGGTGGGAGGGGGTGATGGAAAAGGATGGAAAAAGAAGGAGGGGGTTCTTAGGGGGAGGAAAATTGAAAAACTAAGTGAAAAGGAAGTTATAGAAAAAAGATGTCACAGGGAGAGGCACCGAATTGACTTGGAGAAGACAGGGCATGGATAGATAGAAGATAGAATACAGCAGAGTGAGAGATGAAAGAGAGAAAGGGACAGACGGGAGGAAGGGAAGGAAAATGAGTAAACAGTATGAAAAGGGGGACGACAGATGAGAAAGTTTATCAGCTTGATTTTCAAATATTACCACATGGTTTCTTTGAAAAAGTACACAAACTTTATATTGTCCAAAAAGCAAAAGTCTTGTCTGAGAGAGACGTGCTTCTCCCGATCTGGTATAGGCCTAGTTCATAACGACCTGCTGAAAAAAAAATATTTGAGAACACTTAACAGAGACAATTAGTGTTTGCTTCTTATTTTGTGTGCCTTCTACTTTATTAATTGTTAGGGCAGCATCTCAATTAACTCACCTTTTCTGAATGTTCTCACTCTCAATGTTTGTTGTTGTTAAATGTGTTAACCCAGGTCTGCCATGTTTCCGTGTTGTTTTGTAGGGTCTATTAGCTGCTTTTCCCGCCTCTTAGAATTTTTTTGAGTGGGTGAGCGTCTAATGTGCTGTCTGTGTTTGGACGTGTTCTAAATTTGCCCGTAATGCAAACCGAAAAACAGGAAAAGAAAAAAGAAACTGAATAAACTCCAATGACTTGAACTAGACCCGTGTAGAGGACCATTGATTAGTGTGTCATTACTACCTTCTGTCAACTTTGATTATGGAGAAATGCCAGTGATGGCTTCTCTCCCTTTCTCTCACTCCCTCTGATTAGGAGGTGTGGGTGGTGTGTGGAGGTGTTGATTGGGAATTGCAGAGCACATTGTTTACAAATTCATTTTCATGTGGGCTCCGAGACAACCCACCCACCCACACAGACACACACACACGCCTGCACGCACGCACACACACACACACACACACACACACACAGACAGACATAATATGCATCCCCTGCTCTCTCACCCATGCACAAAACTTAGCCAAGCCAATCAGCATTTTGAAATCACCATATTTATGTCAAGCACATGAATATTTGTAAAAGTGTGCTACGTAGCTCTCACCTGCTAGTGTAAGTGACCATACGGCCTGTATGAGAAAGCATGGTGATGGGTACACTATAAAATGATGAATGTGTGGCTTACCAAAAGGCTTCCATTTTTCAAGACACAACATTGGCCAACCAGAAAGAGCAGTGAAAAAGCATTTTGAGAGATCTGGACCTAAAGCAGAATATTCATTAGTATTTCATTACCACCTCTGGAGAAAACACGAGTGAAATGAGGAAAGGAAGTGATCACAGCGGGAAGAAAAGGCTGCAGATGCTTTCCTGTGTACCCATGTACTTTTATGTTCCTGTGTGTGTGTGTGTGTGTGTGTGTGTGTGTGTGTGTGTGTGTGTGTGTGTGCGTGTGCGTGTGCGTGTGCGTGTGTGTGTGTGTGTGCGTGTGTGTGTGTGTGTGCGTACAAGCTGTGTGTTCGTATGGGGAGGGGAGAGGGGAGAGAGACCCCGACAAGGGCACGGTAATAACCACTGATCTGAGTTAAAACCAAGGAGACGCCCGGCAACCAGCACTGCAGAACTCATAAAGACACACACACTCTTTCTCTCTCTCTCTCTCTGGATAGGGAAACAGTGCCACCTTGTGGCTGAATCCATGTTTATATACAGAACATTGTGTGGAAGCCTCAAGTATGTCACTTCTTAAGGTTGCACACAGTGTTAAAAGTTGTATGTGTTTGAGCATGTGTGTTTGTATGGCAAGGTCCCCTGGTGGTCCCTTGTCTCTCGGTCAGATTTGTTGGCAGCGATATCAACTTGTGGGTCAAGGTCAATCTCACACACACCTAAACACTTACACACGCCTGAACACACACGGACCATCTGCTCAGAAACGGTGCAGGGAAACGGTGCTGGTCTGCAGTACTGTGTGTCACTGCAATGTCACATCAGTGTCTGTGTGTGTCTGTGCCCTCAATCATGTCACTCCTCTCTCTCTGTATGCTGATTTTCTGTTTGGTTAGTTACAGAAGCAGAGATAAGATGAAGTTGATGTTGTCTGTGAGCCTTTTATCTTGAAAAGACCAGAAGTCACAATAGTCAAAAGAGGACACAACACACAAACTCCCCACAATGTTGCCTGGCAACAGTTCCCGCCCAGGCCAAATAAGATGAATAGAGACTTATTTTTGCTTGGCAACCGATTTGATAACTTAAATAAAGATCTAATAGGCTATAATTAGCTTTCACTAAGATGGGAAATCCAAGCACATACTGTTTGCTGCACAGCTATGTAAGCAAGAGACCTTCAAGGTTTAACATGATAAGAAATGTTGTTTTTATTGTTGCAACTTTTTGGGTTGTCATCCTAATGCAGAATTCTTGTTGATTGGTTTTCTGTTGATCGCCTATTTGCTTAATGTCATCAAGTTGGGGCTTTCAACCATCTGCACTGGTTTCCAAAGCCCTGTATTCAAATACACACACATTAGGAGACACTTGTCGAAGCAAAGGCATTATGCACCAAATATATGTTTTGCACTACAACGTAATTACCCAAGATTGTCCTACACCAAAGATAAATGGTAAATGGTATTTATCTGTGAAAATATCGTCCTTTTCTGGCGCAGCAGCATTCGAGATACCAATTTCCACACAACACCCCGAGACATGACAAAATCACAACACGCACCCGCTAACACAAATAAGCGTTATGGCGGTGCTCTGAGCTGCCTGCTGACCCGTGTAGGCAGGTTGCAAGTTGCTGTCATAACATCCTGAGCCAACGCGTGAGCCTTTTAGCCTGTAGCTAGGCTAAACAGCAGTCTGACAGGCTCAATGTAGAGATGCCCCAAAGTTCAGCCCATCGCACACCACCTGTCTGCTTTTTGGAAATTACCCACCTGTGCCGGCGTGCATGTGTGAATTGTACAAAAGCCCTGTGTACTATGCATCATCCCGAAGTGTGCCGCCCTCTGCATGTCCCAAAGATTGTGTGTGTGATGAAATCAATTGTATTTGTGTGTGTGTGTGTGTGTGTGTGTCTCAATCCGTGTGTGTGTGTGTGTGTGTATGTGTGTGTGTGTGTGTGTGTGTGTGTGTGTTGAGGTGAGGTGACAGGTTGGTGTATCTACAGAGGATGTGGTAATAAGTACAGTTGACGGCCGTGTCAGGAGCTAGTGGGTGTCGACAGATAAAACTGTTAGTATTTAGGCCTGGCTTCGGTACGCTGTCACTTTGCTCGGCTTCTGTCTGCCTTCTTGTCACCTTGTGTCTTTCCTTTTATCTCTCTCTACCTCCTCTCTCTCTCTGTCCCCTTTTCCTCTCTGCTGCCGTCCAACCACCTGCTCCGTCTCTGCCAAATTGATATTTTTCTCTCTCTTCCTTTCTTCCAGCCCCTTCCTTGCTCGGCTCCTGACGTTTTTTGTGTGTGAATTTTGCACGATGCGGTATGATGAGAATGATGAAGTTCTATCAATGCTGTGTGTGTGTGTGTGTGTGTGTGTGTGTGTGTGTGTGTGTGTGTGTGTGTGTGTGTGTGTGTGTGTGTGTGTGTGTGTGTGTGTGTGTGTGTGTGTGTGTGTGTGTGTGTGTGTGTGTGTGTGTGTGTGTGTGTGTGTGTGTGTGTGTGTGTGTGTGTGTGTGTGTGTGCTTGCGTGTGTGTGTGTGTGATTGTGTTTGTTGTGCATAGCGCAGCACAAAGGTACTGGTCTCTGCAGACCATTCCTCATTACAGAGAGTGTTGCACTGTTTCGGGGAGGGAGAGAGACAGAGGGAGGGCTACTTTTATATAGGCTCCTTTTTTAGAGAGGGATTCAAAAAGGCATAAAGGACGTATAGACTGAGACTACGTCCACACTAAACTGGCTAAATGTGAAAGCACAATCTAAATATCAACATGACATGAATTCACATGAATAGATTCCCATCATTTTTGTGAAGATCCATCTGCTCTAAGATCCAATGGTGCTGCACGGATTCTTTCCTTTCGTTTTTAAATGCTATATATCGTAACTTTTCGCACAAAAGAAGAGGAACCAATGGTAAAAATTTAAACAAACTTAACTGAAAAACTGTTCACCACAGCTAAAATCTGATGAGGAGTGGGGGAGACGCAGCCCATAACCTGTTTAACCTGTGTTCTGTCCCCTCCTGCTGACCATCCATTCTACATGAACTGAGTTCCGTTTTAGTAGTTCTTATTTACCTATTTTTTTTTTCAAATGAACAAGCATGACATAGCTTTTTTAACTTCCAAGGTCCAGATCAACGAAAACACATGCATAGTCTTATCGGCTTAAGTGACTTTTAAAATAAGTGATCACATTAGTAGGGTTTGGGAGTCACTCAGCCCTTAACCAATCATAAGTAATCCTTTTCCAAAATAATAGTTTTACTTTTATAGAAAACATCAGTTTAATGTGAATGTTGGTGTGGTTGGCACCCTATTGAGGGAAAGACAGGAAAGAGTCAACTCAAAATACCAGTAGCCCTGGTATCTGTTACCGCAGCAACAAGTCTTTGTTCCAGTTGATAGAGGGGTTCATCCACAGAGTCTCTCATCCTTTCTCCTCATCATCTCTCCACCTCTAACTAATATGTTGTTCCAAACACACTGACAAAGGCGGCCTGTAATGGACTTAATATGGTACACACTGGAAATGAGGGGGAATCATTTGTGCTGATTCTTGTCTTTCTCTCTTTTCTTCTCTCTCTCTCATACTGTATGTGTCCGTCTTATGCTGCATCCACGCACCACACATTTACAAATTGTTCTTTGTATAGGAGATAAAAGGGACGGGGTTGCTAAATAAAACGGAGAAACATTGGAATACACAAATACATGTGCTGACTGCTAAAGCAGTGCTTCTATAGATGGGACTGCTGGTGGAGGCAGGTGGAAATTGGTAAAGTGTGTGTGTTTTTGTTTGTGTTTGTGTGTGTGTGTGTGTGTGTCTGTGTGTGTCTGTGTGTGTGTTAGCGTGCGTGTGTCACTGGGCCTTCCTTCTTGATGGTGGAGCGCCGAGAGATTTTAATCTTATTAACAGCCCTTACCCTGTTTGGCAAATGGCTTTCCAACTGCTTGGGTAATGAACTGTTTGAAAGTGTTTTCAACACACACCAACAGGCATCACTCAGACACACAGATAGATAAGTCATACACACACACACACACACACACACACACACACACACACACACACACACACACACACACACACACAGTCACACACACACACACACACACAGTCACACACACACACACACACAGTTTCACACAAACACTCCATACACATACTCTTTTAGAAGCAGCCCCCCCCTCTCTGTGTACTGAACAGAGGCTAGATTGCCAGCTGTCCTCATGATTTAAATACACACACACACACACACACACACACACACACACACACACACACACACACACACACACACACACACACACACACACACACACACACACAATACTACACACACTAACAGCCAGCTGACAGTCTAGCACACCCTCTTCTTGCAGAGCATATTTTCTGTCTTGACATGAGATACTACAGAAAAAAAAACTGCACAGTGGATTTAGTACCCCGTCATCAGTAATAAATGAGAATCAGTAGATCTGCGCTTCTAACAAATCCTGGGCCGGATTTTCCCTAAATGCATCACTGCCAAGTGAATTATAGTTGCTATTATTCTGCGCTAAAGCCCTGTTTTATAGCACTAATGAGTTTTTTTTTCTCCATCCACTTGCCGGCTGCTGCATCAGTAGACAGATACCAAAGCTTTCCAGCTATACTATTACCATTTAAGAAACATTGTCTTTTTAGACTGGAGGAAAAATATTCCTACAGTGTTTTGTGCCTGTCAGGAGTGCTCATTCACAGACAGCAGGGATGTTTGTTTCCCCATTGTGTGCATAACTTACCAGTCTAACAGAAGGGTTTCCTTAATTGAAATAGGGAGCTGAGCCTAGAAACATGTCAGTCAGTCAGCCTACACACACATTCAACAACAAAACCTTGGAGATGATTTGTACTGGCAGCGGCAGTTACATTTTTTAGGTTTAAAATGTCAGTCCAGCGTTATTTATACCACAGTCTGTGCCAGCTTACACACTGGACGACTCGTGAATGCACCTCGGACAGATCGTCAATCCATCACTGGACTGACATGTTCACGTTCATGCCAACGGCCAATTTAGACTCTCCTATCGATCTAACCTGCATCTCTTTTGGATCCAAGTACCAAAGCAAAAAAAAACTCCAGAACTAAAGCAAATAAACTAAACTGTACACACACACACACACACACACACACACACACACACACACACACACACACACACACTCACACACATACACATACACACTACACCGCATTTACTAACACAGAGGTTTTACATTAATTACGGCCCTTTAGAGAGTTAGAATAAATTAGCATCATGTAGTTCAAGTGCATTTTCTCTTTCTTTCTTTGCTATCCTCAAAATCAACCTTTTTTTTTGTTTTACCATTGCTTAGCTGTTTCCCACTGAGAGCCCAGGGTGGATATTTAAAAAGAGGGGAAGCCTTCTGTTCAAAGCTTTTTCGCTCAACAAAAGAAATGTGTGTTTTTTTTCTATTGGGTTATGTGTTTTTTGTTTTGTTTTTAAGGAGGTGATTTGCCTGGAGTGTGCAGGTAATCGGCTGGTCTAGGAATTGAAATGTTAATGCTTTGCGAGCCATGGTGTTTTTGTGACGCTGTGAGGCAAAAACCGCTAACACTCAGAACTCAAACTGTGCTGATAAAAACAGGCAGGCATGAAACAGAGGCGAGTTTGCTGGCATTAACATTAACACATAGACAAGACAAACTCATATAAAGGCCCACACCGCAAATGTCATCATGAGATAAGACCATAAAAGTAGGACCCATCTTTTCACTTGTTTCGCCCTTTCCTTCCGTCTTGCCCCCCTGTTAAGGAGTGAACCAATGTGACCCTCATCAATATTGACAGGCTTCATGGAATAAGCACAGGGATGGTAAAATGAACAGACCTTGGAGAGAAATTGAGAGCAGGATGGAGAGAATGAGACAGAATGCAAATGCTTGGATGGCCAAGGGCATTACTTGTAAGGGGAAGGCCAAAAAACAGATATTATGCACCTCTATTCCTCACCCATCTCTTCAGCCATCACTCTTTCCCTCTCTCTCTCTCTCTCTCTCTCTCTAAGTATCTCTCCATCTCCATCTTATGCATTGTATCCAGCCATTATCCTTCTCTACTTGTTGGTTTTCTCCACATTGACTGCAGACAGTGTTCATTAACGCCTCGTTAACATGGAAAATGATCTACCTCAAGAAGGGAATAATAGGTCTTGGATGGGTGGGCGGAGGATCTAAACAAATGAGATATAATAATAATAATATATTTTCAAAACAGATTGTCATTCTATTGCGCCAAATCCGAAATGGACCCTTTCTGTCTACGAGCTTTGATTGATATAATTACAAATCGCTCTTTTCTTTTCTCTGCTGTCAAACAAAGAAAGATTTGAAAACAGGTAGACCTACTGTCATTTTCTTTTTAACACCCCGAGGGCCTTTTCTCCAGCCCGACAATCCTCTCTCTTTACTCAACGGCTGCACTCAAACAAAGCAGCAGGAGTCTGCTGTGCTGCTGTTGAGTGACTGGCACCTGCCCTTGGCCAAGGGGACCGCTATATGCCCGTTTTTACCTGAAAGTTGAAACAATTTGAGCCCAACATTCAGCGTACTATCGATTTTCATACGACAGACAAGCTCAGTGAAATAAAAAAATTAAATAACAAATATTTCCTACTCTTGTTATACGGGGGGAGCCATAACACTGTGTCCACACAGGACGAGAACTGTGAACAGCGCGTTGGTAAAGCAGCAGCGTTACGCGACTTGTAGACAGCAGGGTTGATTTAAAATAGAAGTGTATCTGTAAGAGTCAGATTGTATAAATGCATAGGAAATTATCAAATTATGTTTGTGCAAGTTTTATGTTCTTATAATTTGTAATAATTTACAGGTTACATATTATTTACATTTGATCTAAAGTGTATGTTCAACTATATCTATAACCAATTTTTGTAATACTGAATATGTTTAGCCCTGAAGCTCTTTTTAATTCATATGATGATGCTGTCATAATGTTTTTTGACAACTGAACTATATGCTCGGGTGACTTAGTATGTTTTTTGTGGCTTTTTTCGGTAAACCTTTGGAACCGGAATACATCTCATGTCATTCGCGTCAAGACTTACTTTGGCTTCAGCTCGATTATGGTATATTTTTGAAAGTTATCAGATGGAATGCCATTACAGTATCTCTTCCAGCAACGACAACAAAATGCCACCAAAACTATTTCAATCTACTTTATATCACATTTAGTGTATGTCATGGCGAACAGTGATTCTGAATTGTTTTCCAACCGCTCCAGGCCTCCATCTATTTCCTGAGAAAATGAAATATATGATCATCAATTAATTGAATTACTACCGCGAAAGCTATATAATATTGACAGACATGAACAGAGACTTGATCTTCTATGTGATGAATTGCACCGCTCAAGCAAATTTAAACACACGTCACAGTCCAGTATGCATGGAGCTCCCCTCTGGCCCTTTTCTTCTGACTCTATCTGCTGTAGGGAAGTGTGACATTTAGTTTATCTTTGGAGAATGGGATTTGTCCTCGTAGCCTTAGGAAAGATAGTGGGGAAATCTGTTCTACTGTGTGCCTACATGTTGCTGCTTCTGCGTGCATCGTTGTCTGGCACACACACACACACACACATTCACTGAGGTATTTGACCTGTTTTGCCCTCAAGCAGAGAAGTGTTGGTCTGTCCTGCTATCCCACCACTCTCCTGTGCATGTACCTTACCTACAGCAGTGTTTTCTGCCCCTGTAAAAATGTGTTTATGAGAAAGTTACTTTCTTGTGGAAGCTATGTTTATGGCCAAATATTGTCTGCTCCGCTGTGAGTTGGCTGCTATGAGTAATTCATCCTATGCTCACATCTCTAAATATTACTATACTATGCTCACATACTCTAATATAAATAAATGAATACATAGAAATAATAATTACATATCTGACCTTTATGTCTCAAGTCAGCAGTTGGAAGTGTATGTGTCATATACTACTCACTCTCCCCTTGTTCTCCTTTTTCAGTATGTACTTTGCTGTCTTTTTCAAATAGTCCATGTGATATTAGGTCCTGGGTAAAGAGCCATTTTCACATCTATTCCCCATTGGCTCTGTCAACAGAGTTTCATTAAGACTGCCATCAGCTAGTTTGACTTTCGTGTACTTCTCCACTTTGTTGTCGTTTTTGATTCAGCGCTGCAATAATGCACATCATAGGAATATATAATCTTATTCACTTTTTTTCTCTTCTTTTCTCCACTCATTTTCTTCATCCACATCCTCCTGTCATGTTCCTTCCTCTCTATTCCTCTATCTATCTCTCTCTCCATTCAGGCAGTACTATGAGATGCTGTACAACGCCGCGGACGAGCTGTTGAATCTAGTGGTGGACCAGGGCGTGCGCTACACAGAGCTGGAGTACATCAACGCGCTGTCCTTGCTCCATCGCAGCCAGACGGGCGTCGGGGACATGAGCACTCAAAACATCCGACTGCAGAGGCTGAAGGAGATCATCTGTGAGCAGGCCGCCATCAAGCAAGCCACCAAGGACAAGAAGATCACTACGGTGTAATGACAGAGAAAGGGGGAGGCTGCCAGGAAATCAGAGAAAGATTTACCTGTGAAAAGATATACAGGTTAATCTAAAAAAATATATATATCAATGAAAAGTAAACAATTCAACTTTCATATATTCTGGATTCATAACACATGAACTGAAATGGAGCAAGAATAAACATACTTTTCAGAAGGTCAAGATTTTTGTATTACAAATTATTAGTTTGTATTAGTTTTATGTAATATTCTTAAGTTTTGAGATTCTTTATTTTTTATTCCATGAGCGGTAAGCTGTAAGAATACAAATGTAAAACAAAAGAAAGGCCTGACATATTCCACCATGTCTAATGAATCTAGAATATTATGAAAGTTTCACTTTTTGAATGAACTTTTCCATGATATTCTCGCTTTTTTTAGATGCACCTGTAGTAATAACATAACAACAAATCCTAGGTCGAGATCTGAAATCTGCTGTAAAGTATGTAATTTCATGTAACGAAATGCATCATAGTCGAGGTTTGACACATATATGTTTTTCTTCCAACCATGGGCTTATAGATTATACATAATCAATGTGTGATTATCAGCCTTTGCAGCACAGACTCAATCTAGTTGTGAAGGGAGGTGTCAACCAAGAAAACGGCAAACTTTGCAAGTCTAGTTCCCTATGTATATATATATTGTCAAGGTAACCTATATTGTCAATGACGTGACATAAAGAGGCGATTGTCGTGGACACCCACCCAAACCTTAGGCCTCGTTTCATCTCATTTTCCTATTAGATCTAAACTGCTGCTCTCAATTACACCTCTATCTCTCCTCCCCTGGCAGCCTCACGGGCCCACTGATTCTGTCTGCAATAACAGATGCCAGATTAGACTGTCTGAATGAGGCCACATCTTCTGCCTGCTGCCAATTTGGGTTGGTCCCTAAAGATTTTCCCCTTGTTGAGAATTGTATCATATCTATGGCTGTTATAAATCTGTTTACCCGTATTTTGTTTGTGCCATAAACTTGTGTGGCTGGCCAGTGTGCAAAGTTATGAGTTGATCAAGTTTCAAAAAAGGGACTCTGCAATTAGGAAAAGTTTGCCGATTTAAGTTTCATCCTTTAGTAGAAAAAGGGACATCAGACGTTATATTTCCATAAATCCAGCACAACACGGTGAAATGACTTGCACTTTGTTTTGTGTTGTTAAGGATTATGTGCGGGAATACGTTTCATCAGTCATGCCGGCTCTATATAAACTGAAACGATGCAATTAAGAATCTTTATTTGGTTATCCCTGCACTGCCTGTGTTCAAGTCTTTTTAAAGTAAAGTAAACATATAAACTCTAGAGACCATCACAAATCATTCCCCCTCCCTGTTGTTAGTTCATTAACTTGGGGAGAGAAGTACTTAACAAGAGGAGGAGAGCGGGGATTGGGAGGCTTGTCAATACGGCTGCGCCCGCCTCTGGTCTCCCCGTAGCCCACTGAGCAATCCATCATAATGACACATGGGCTGGGATCGATGGGAAAACAACCGTGGAGCTTTCGCCTACCGCTCGGTGTAAAATCTAAAAATCCGCTCGTTCAGCTGTTCACTTCAGAGCTACTTTTGTAATGATATACATGAGAAACTTTAATGCAATGTTAACCATGTCATGTCACACAAGCCAATACTGTTATACCATTACACACATGACCCATACAAGTCCTGAAAGCTAATGTATCAGTCATCATACGCCATGTTAGATGTAGTTGCGAACCACTCCTGCTATTCATGCTTTTTTTTGTATGTGTTATTTGGAGGCAAAACTCAGCGCATTTGCTTTTCTATTTCAATGTTTGTTTTTTCAATTAGTCATTTTATTGTTTCCAATAAGAATGTATTCAATTCTATTCATGAAAATGAGTTCATCTAGTTTTAAGCTAGACATTTTTTCCCCCTGTTTTTTGAATGTCACCTTGTCTCAAAAGTTTGTTTACTCTTAAATTAAGCACACATGATTTGTCAAAGCAGACACTAACGCACTAAAAACAATAAATCCTTCAAATTCCAATCTTGTTTTGTGCATATCCTACTACAGTGTTTTCCCCGTGTGTGGCCGTGTAACAGTCATATTTTCTATTGGGCAAAGAACAGCTGACAAGAGTTCATGTGCACACAGCAACACCTCTACCACACATATACAGCAGTCTGTCGCTGTTTTTAATGCACCCTAGATTTAGATGTCGTATATCACATGATCAAGGCCCATCCAAAACCAACACTAGAGAATGTAGCCTACTCTTCACCTGACAGGTGTGATGTCATGTGTTGTGTCATAGTTTGAAGCAAGAGGCTAAGTGCCGCGTATTGGAATTGGAAAAATAAACAGACAGCACATCACCTGAAGGCTTGTGCTGATGTGGGCATGAATCCACATCTGTTGGACTTGTAAAGCCTGACTCTGTTATTTCCCTGTCTGTGTGTGCTGTCACTGAGTCCTGAGCGCAAAATTCAAATGTAACAAAGGTGTGACCAAAATGTGAGACTTCATAGTTTGGCCCATTTTGATAAGGGTGTCTTCCAAACTGAATAGGCCTACAACCTTTGGGGGATATGCTACATTTCAAGTAGGCTAGCCCAAATTGTGAAAGGTGGGTAAACTGTCAAATGTATGAATGACTCCAAAGGTGTTTTTATTGTCTCACGCCCCAGAGTGGAAAAAATGACAATATCAGCTTCCAGAGTTTTAAGTTTCCCCCCAAACGTGGAAACAAACACCTGTGCTCAAAGTGCCATTGGAGAAAGCAAACTACACTACCCACAATCCCTCTCTCGCCTCTCAATTGTTTAAGCGTTGCCCAGCAACGACAGCGTACGCTTCCAGTGAAAAAAGCAAACTTTCTCGCTAGGCTAGACATTTTTTATATTGATTTATTGGACTTACTTGAACTCCTGACTTGAGTCGCACATTTTACTCCCTCGACGCCGAGTTGTCATCATGAAATAATGAAGGAAACAACGAGCGAAGAGTTTTCCTCAGCGTCGCCTAGCTGCTGTCCCCCTGGGTCCAACACTGACGCTCAGTCTGCTGAAGCTCTCATCTGCTATGAGCTACAAGACAGCCGAGATATGGAGGTAAGGAGGAGAACACCGTAAGTAGGCTACAGCTTTCATAGGCTACTTAGACATGAACTTGTTTGCCTTAATATCTTTCGTTTTATTGTTTTGTGTCAAGTAGAGTCGATGTAAAAATACATTAAGAAGTCTATTAATGGAGCAGTTTTGAATACTACTATTCATATGTGTGTGTTCCGTTATGCAACAGATAAAGCAGGTAACCTTACACAAGAGGTCTGGGGAAGTAAAGCAACACAGCAAGGTCAAATATTATTTGCAATTTAGCAACAGCTCTTTAGGAGCAAAAACAGTTGTGTGCATCCTTCCTGAAACCCTCTCTCGCTCTCTCTCTCTCTCTCTCTCTCTCTCTCTCTCTCTCTCTCTCTCTCTCTCTCTCTCTCTCTCTCTCTCTGTGTTTGTGTACTGCATGATCATGTGCATGGGGGCTTTTAGGGGTAGGAAACAGTGAGCACTAGTGTGATGCTTTTAGTGGCCTTTTGTCCAATGCAGTCAATGCAGTGATTCCTGTTCACTGATACACTGTGCTATAGCGTCACTGCTTTAATGAAAGACTAAATGTATTATGTCTACAGAAGGATGGTGTTTTAACCACTGAGATGGTGTCCAGCTGTGTGTCCAACCTTGGACGCTGTGGCACTGGGCTGCAACACCTGTACCACAACCTGTCTCTGCCTGTAAGACACTTTAATGTGACGGTAGCCTACATCGACAGTCAGATTTTTCAAGACAAAGTGTTCCCTGACAAATCAGTTTGCATTCACATTGTGTCATCATGTTGTTGTTATGTTGACAGTACATTTTTTGCAAGTTAAAGGCGCACTATGCAGTTTCAGTGGAGGGCCATTTGTTAACATTTGCAGGGCCAGCAGTTAGTTTACAAAACACATTTTCTAGTATTGAATAGTTCTGTAATAATTAATCAAAACAACATAATTTTGAGGCACCTGGAACCAAATGTTGGACTAGAATATGTGTGTAAACAAAACTATGGCCCCACTGCTGTAAACAAGAGTGAAACAGTTACGTTTCAGGTTGAAAATTGAAAATGTTCACTTCTCTGACAAACGCAAAGTTACACAGTGCACCTTTAAGTCTAACCAAGGTTTATTATCTCTCTACTGCAGAGTCAGAATCTCACGGACGTCTCCATTCTGTGCAGTTATGTCCACCTTCAAAAGCTGGAACTGCCACACAACAAAATTAGAGGTGACTTTTTGATATCAAGATGTGATTTGTTCACATTTAAATATTAATATAATTTTTTCTGTGGTTGTGTTTATCCTTTGATCATTACTAAACTGCTAGATCTATCCTGTGTGAGCCACATGCCCTACCTTGTCGTGCTGGACGCTTCCCACAATGAAATCTCCGACTTCTTTGGATTTCAGCCACCAAAGAATCTAAAGGTAACGCCAGGACCTTGAGCTGACAGCGTAAGACACACATTTTGATTGTTGGCCTGGGCTTCACTCTCTCTCGCACTATTCCCTCAAGAAAGGCCTTGATTTCCATAGCCCATCTGCAGTCAACTTGAATATGCTTACAAGGCATTAACTGCCCTTGAATGACAGTGAACTTTAGCAAGTTGAAGATTCCTTCCCATATACTCTATGGATTTAAGTCTCAGAATTTCCTGTGTGAGATGTGATGTTTTTTGTTTTGTTTTCTTCAGGAAGTCAATTTCTCACACAACCGTATGACAAAAATGAAGGATTTGTCAGACTTTTCATCTCTTACTGAACTGGATCTGGGCTGTATCCTTACTGCTGCTGAGAGACATTCACATTCATCCATGTTCATGTGAAATCACACACACACACACACACACGCACACGCACACACACACACACACACACATACATATTGTTTGTCTTTGTCTCTTACTCTGTCTTCGTCAGTCACACCCTCACAAACACTTTTTTTCTAAACCATACAGCTTCTTTCGTCACCTATACGAATAACGTCTATGCAAATATACTAAAAATAATGTTTGACTGCATTTTCCCTTTGTGTATTATCCTTAACATGCGGGTACTCAGACAATAGTTTCAGTGAGATCAGTGGTCTTGAGTTCTGTTTCAGGCTCATCCATCTCAGCCTGGCACACAACAAGATCTCCAGGATCAGCGGTCTGGACAGTCTGGCTCTGACACACCTCTGCCTGGTAGGTGCTTCTCCATTACAGTCACGCACAAAATATAACACAAAGTGCTATATATACACAGAGTGCAAATGCATTCAAACTATACAGTGTGCCTGCATGCACATACTATCAAACATTCGTTTTAGAACAGAAACCTTATCCACCGTTCGTTGTCATTGCTTTGCAATGCTTTCATTGGCATGTATGATACTGCTTCACAGATTGGAGGTTGTTTCCTTCAATGCAAATCTAGACACACACAGTAGGAGTTATTTTGTAGTTGTTTTTTCCTCATGGCGTGTATTTTACCTCATGAATGCTAACTTTCACCTATCTGTGTATCGCGCTATTCTCCACCCTCTTGTCTTCCTCTTTATTTCTCTGTCCTTTTGGACGCATTTTTACATTTAGTAAAACCTTGGCCCCCTGTTCGTGATTCACCATATGGCCCAACAGCAGGCCCTTTCTCTCTGTCCCTCTCTCTCTTTCTGCGTGTGTGTGTGTGTGTGTGTAATGGTGTGTGTGTAGGTGTACGCAAACTACACTTGCTCTGTCTATCAGTGTTTCCGCATTGTCAGCAGCCATCAGTCTGGCTGTGTCTGCCCCAGTCTGTAGCTTTGCTTTTGGGCCAGCTGCTGGTACGCACACACACACACCTTGTCCATCCGGAATCCATCTAATCCTATCCCTGACCCCTCTTCCTCACATGCTGCCTCCCCAAACAGCACAGCCCTGTCAAAGCAGCCTTTTTCCACAGCCCATCACAGCAGCGACCCATAGCTTCAGGGGACCAGCACATTCACCCCCCACCAACCCCCACTGACAGCAGCCCTCTGCCAGGCAACATGCTTGGCAAGAGCAGGTTGAGGTGTGGCCAGGCAGCTAGATAACAACTTTAGTCAGGGGAATGGAGGCTGGGGGATCCTGACTATATGGAGGGGTGCCCAGGTCTGCTTCTTTAGTTGAGTAGCGTGCTGCGCTTGCACCCCGCCAGCTGTTGGGCTGTCATTCCTCACCTGTCAGAATGGAGCAGAGAGAGGAAAGGCCTGCCACTCATCCCAGCACTGAGGGGAAAAGAAGGTTCAAGGACCCCGCAGAGCAACCGTGACTCGTCCTTAATATTTATTAGTATGTGAATCATTGACTGTATGTGAAGGAGAACTTGTAAGTTGTAAAGCCTGCTTAAGCATGCGTGCTGCATATTCATGAATATCACGTAGGTGTCACTTTAAAATGTGTCCTCTTTCCTGTCTGTGTCCAGAGGGGGAACCAGCTGGAGAGGATTGAAGGCTTGGAGAATGTGAAGAGTCTGCAGGTTCTAGACTTGTCTCTGAACAGAGTCACCAGTCTCTCCGGTCTCCAGAGTCTCCACCTGCTGGGCTCCATCAATCTGGAGAAAAACAAGGTATTGATCCTAGACAAGCTTCAGAAAGAATGTGGTTAAGCGCACACATACTGTATGTCAGCCTAAATTTAACTTTTGATTAAGATAATTTATGAGATTAGATTTTCACCTAAAATTAACTGAACATAGGAGTGGTGTGAATAAACATGTAGATTAAATAAAGTACATGTAATAAACAGGGAACATTGAGCTCTGGCACCGGACAGTATGTTTAAACTCAGATAAAATGTTGTTTTAGTATTGCATACATTGTCACAGTGCGGGAGTAAGCAGGTGTTTAGTTTGGTTTCAGGACATTTCAATAGGAAAGCACGTTTATAGGTTTCCCTGCCGTGCCTTTCCGCTGATTGGCCAGTTTGCAAGTCCTTGTTTTAACAGATTACAAAATATTTGCAAACTGATGAGCAGACTAGAGCAGACTCCTTAACAAAAACAACATTCTGCTATGACAGAGTAACAGTCGTAGACAAAATGCTCCAAAAAATTGAATGACTACAAAAAACATTCAGATAGGGACTCCATGGCATGAATTTGTGCTTTTGTTTCAGATTTGTGAAATTCAGGAGTGCAAACACATTCACGATTTTCTACTGTTGAGGGACCTGAACCTGCTGGGAAACCCTGTACAGGTAATATAACCCTTTACTGCCCACAGTATGCTATGTAGGGAGATGTACTGTGTATGATGACCAGCCTATCAGTTAGCACTACACCTTCTATTATTACTGGCACATGTACGGTATATAGAGCTTTTAAGGTGATGGTGCAGTTGATGGTGTCTAACCTAGGCACTTTTTTTAACTGTATTCAGATTGACAACAAAGCAAAGTTTGTGCTTTAGTTATAGATGCATCAGTATGTTTATGTAACATGTGCCATGTGAATGGAATTGGTAGGAGCAGCCAGATTACAGGCTGGCGGTCGTCTTCCTACTTCAGCATCTGACTGTGCTGGACCAAGAGAAAGTCTCTGTTGAAGAGAAGGTAAGAATGAACATAATAATGAATCATTTGGGTATTTTTTATTTTTTAAGTAACTACCAAAGACATTTTGCCAATTTAGCAACCTCCATGTTTAATCAGAATACTGTTGTACTGATTCCTTTTTCCATGGATGTGGGACTGCTTGCATTATATATGCCACTTGAATGAATACAAACCTTAAATCCCAGGTATCGTCAGTAAACAAGTATGACCCTCCGTTGGTTGTGGTGGCAGCCAAAGATCACATGACCCACCTGGTGTACCAGATGATGCAGCCCCAGGTGCTCCATGACAGGTTGGTATGAATAGTATTGTTTAACATCCTAACTTCTGAATGGTCCTCTACCTTGATCCTGAATGTAAAGCATAAGATCAAACCACCCTGTGGATTGAGTTAACATCATTTCCTTTGATATAATATTAAGGACATTTTATTTATTTTATATTTACTACATTATTATATTAATGCAGAATTATTTGACATAGTAAGAGAAGTGTGCTCTGAAATTGGATTAGTCATAATCATAAAAAATATTGTGTCATCAACTGTCATGAAAGTTGTTTTCAAACATGAGCAGCATTTTGGCTGCAGTGTTTGTGTATTGCACATTGTATCTACTCCCTAAAATATTTTTTTTTTACGCATCAGCACTTTTTTTTTATTTATTTTTTCGGAAACATCCATCATCAGCAAATAAAATGCTGCAGCTACAGTCAATGTACCGTTCTCCTCTAAAGTTTGAGTATCGAAAACGTGTGTGTTTCTGTGTGTCGCCAAGCAGTACTCTGCCCAGTTTGGACTCTCCATATCCTCTGCTGGTTCTGACCGGTCCTCAATGCTGTGGGAAGAGAGAGATAGCTCACAGGCTGTGTCACGAGTTCAGCGAATACTTTGCCTATGGGTCAGTCTCAAACTTTCTCTACTCATGTCACAGTCACTTGATGAGTCCTTAGTAGTGTCGGTTAATAATGCTGGTACTAAAGTGAATGACTAAATCCTGTGTGTTTGTGTGTGTGTGTGTTTCCATAGTACCTGTCACACCACAAGGGGGCCCTACTTTGGAGAGGAGAATGAAATTGATTACCATTTTGTCAGTGAAGAAGATTTTCAGAACATGATTCACATGGTGCGTAAGCTTGCCACTAGGCTTTTTTTTATTTATCACAAACCCTTGTTGAGATTATATGGGAGCAAAATACATGTGTCATTTTGAGTTCTGCACTCAAAATGATCTCATGCACTCTGTTATAGATCATGCAAACTGATGAATACTTAACTCGCCACAAGTTAATTAAATTACACTGGGGATTGAAAAGCATTGTTTTTACTGCCTTTTGATTCACATAACTACTTCAGAAATGGGTTTCAGATCAAATTTGCTCACCGGCAGTAATGATTTGAGTAGTTGAGCTAGTTAGTTTAATTGGATGGATTAATTTTACTTTTAATGGCTGATATTCAATCCAGCAAAGATACATTGAGTTGAATTGAGCTATTGATAAGGTGTAACAGCTTTATTTATTACATTTGACCTAAGGGGGATTTATCACAGTGATGATTATTAGTCCTAGACAATTGACAAGGAGAGTTAATGATCAAAATCTCCATTAAAATCTGCCTCTTCTCTCAGAGCGTCAGCCATTGTCAAGCTCTGATTGAATTTGCATGATCAGTTTGTATTTGTTTTAAGCCACAGCAACTGCAACATTGATTCTCATATGCTTTTAAAGGTAACACAATCCTAAAATGAGTGGACTTTTCTTAGTAAAAAAATGAGAGCTAAGGTCAGAGGTCTTGGACACATTTGTTCTCCATCTTCCCCCCTTTGTCAAGCTGCAGGTTATCTAAGAGTGTTTTGGGGGTGATTGATAGAGGTCTGGGGCCGTGCCGTGATTTACACAGCGAAGGCCTTTGATGCTGGAATTTATGCCTTTTTTTCCTACACCAGCAAAGGAAGTGGATCAGTTTAACTTTTCCCTGGCTCAGCTTGATGTTTCCATTCTTCTCCTTTATCTTCCATTCTTCCGTTGCCACTGCCGCTGCTTTACTGTCTGCTTGTTTTGCTGCCCTTGTCCTATTCACTAATTTTTTCCATCAGACGTGCTTTTCAGTAACTATGCAATCATAACCTCTTGAACCCACTCCTTGTGGCTGTACTTAAACAAAATTAACCCCAATCACCATTACTTGGTACTTATTATACTCCTTCCTGTGTTGTAAACACAATTTGTTCCTAATGGCATCCGCGTGTGGTAATATGGAATCACAAGAATCATGTTTGTAATTAAGTATTTGATTGCTTTTCAATGACCTGTTTAGGAAGGTTCAGTGACACAATAGAGTGTTTTCGAGAGCTTAAATTCCTGCTTGACTTGGGATCTTCAGAAGATACAGAGTATGTGGCTTAGATTTTATAACCAAGTTTAAATGTTGTGAGTCATAGTTAATGAGTGGCAAATTGTTGACTGCTACTGGCTCTACCTGTGGCCATTTAATTGATAGGCCAGTTTCAATATGGAGCGCACGCTCTGTGACAATGGCAGTACTGTCAAAATAGGCTTCAGTAAAACAATACAAAACAACAGCTACTACATTACAGAAATATATTTCATTCAAGATAACCTTTACTCAGAAATGCTATCAAATATTTTATCTGAATTTGTATGTCTGTTTGTTAAAGGTGAAGTAAGCGGTTTATTTATGTTAATATAATTGTTAAATCGCTCTTTATTCATTCTTACATAATGTGCGCGTTTCATAAAGCCGATCTTTCAGTCAGCTGCTCTGCATGTAATCGGCAAATAAACTTTTCGGCGGATCCCGAAATTAATATCCAATCACACGAGAGAACGCTACAAACCGACACCCGTCTCACTCATGGTCTCACTGCCGGTGCACGCCAGAGAGACAGATGGGTGAATGTTTATGCGCCTACAATAGCGGATGTTTATGCGCCTACAATGGCGGAGCAGGTCAAAATCCTTCCCAATGTCTGTTTTGATGGTTTTTATCATGTTTTATCACACTTATGGATCTGAGATTATGCTAGATAACTCGCTGCTTGAAGACCGCAGTGCATTAATGTGGTGACGTAGGGACGAGCGAGGGGACTGCTAACTGCAGTAACTGACAGGAAGTTAGCTAAAAGAACCATTCCGCTTACAGCACCTTTAAATTCACTTTTGCTACTACAACCCAAAGTCGTGTTCCCTCCCATAGGGTCAGGGGTCATGTTTGAGAAGTAACAAAGATATTTTTGCAGCTATCACCATGTCAAAGGTTGAGTTCACAAGAATGGGCATATTCCTTCAGGTTGTTAATGTTGACAGAACATGCTGGGGCTGTGTGTGTATTTCAGGGATTAGTTCCACTTAAGGAGATAGATGTTGCTCATAACTGTGGCCACATGAGTAGTGGGGCAATAAAGTGGCACACTAAAATGTTCCCTCTTTCCTTCCCTTTTTACAACTGGGAAATTCCTTTTAGGGTAAGTTTCTCCAGACCATGCAGTATGGGGGTCAAAGGTATGGCCTGACCAGAGAAGCCATAGAGGCTGTAGCCAGAGAAGGATTGGCATGCTGTGTGCATATGGAGCTAGAGGTGCGTATGGATAACTTTACATTACACAGTACATCAAGCAGGCTAATACCACATGTGGTTTGAATCTAGTGCACTGACATAAAGATTTACCAGCAACAAAGGAAATACATTTAGTACCATACACTATGATATATGTGATGAATGATATTATGTTAGATACATACATACTCATAAGCATTAAGCAGTATAAAAAAACGTTTTGTTTTTAAATCGACTTTCTTACAAGGCACAGAAAAAGTCTACATTAACCATTTAATTTAGTTCTTATATTTACAATGAAGGTAAAAATTTGTTGGTTGTGTTGGTATCTAAAACATGTTACATACTACTATGTAGTTGTATTAGTCAACAAATAAAACCCCCTCTGTGGGCTGGTGTTTAACCCATTGATGACGGCTGCTGCGCGATGCCACATTGGCTCTCCTGCCTGATGCTGCATCGTGCAGCATTATTACTTTATCTAATTTTCATGGCATTCCCAGCATTGAATGCACTGTCATTGGTTCAAATACACATGAGGTGGGTTTTGTTGATTTTTTTAAGACCACGTGACCACCCAAAAGTTGTGTGGTTTGCCGAAAATCATGTCAATCAAAAAAATTAAAAATTAAAAAAATAATAAAAAAAATACGCCAGCTATGTCGGCGACAGAACAGTTAGTGGCGTTTGGTGCGCAGAATCAAGGTCTACTATAGACTACTGACGAAAATCACACAACACATTGCATCTATTTATTAACAATATTTAATAATTTTTTAATTCATCTAATTTTGACGATTTTTAGAAATATTTGTTGGTTTGTAAGCGCTAAGGGAGCATGTTTAAATAAAACATGTGAACCTTAACTTTTAAATGTATTTTATTTCATGTTTCTATGTGCTACACAGGCTTAGATATTAAGGTTTCGGTAGACTTGACAATTCGTACTATTTTTTCAGAAAACCCTCAGGCATTAAGGACATGCATCCTAGATTGCCATAGTCTTAAGGAAAGAAATGAATCACAATATAATAAAACACAGTTGTGATGATACAAAATGTTTTTATTTTCCTAAGAGAAGTTCCTCTCATAGCTTCTATGACTAATTCTGTACATTAATAAATATGTCAAAATGTCCTTATGCTTACAGCTGCATTACAGTGTGATTTAAACAATATACGATGTTAATATTTATAAAGGCTAAATAGGGGGGTTAAAATAAAGTGTTACTGTGTTTCGGGTAATTGAACTGATCAGTTCATCCAGCAGTTTAAAGCTTAAGCTTGTTTTATATAATGTTGCCACAGAATATGTTTCTTTCTGTTAAACTCATTTAAAAGGAATGCACAATGTTTTACTTCCAAGAGAATGGAACAATGTGAAGCTGGTCTCATCTCCGACTTCGCTCCAGCACATTGTGGATCACTTCACACAAAGCTGCAAATAAACAGAATATCAAATCTATGTTGAAACAGAGCAGCAAAGTGTGTGTCTGTCCCCGCAGGGTGTGTTCAGTCTGAAGAACAGCTCCTTTGAGCCTCGATACATCCTGCTCATCCCCAGCCAGGTGGAGAACTACATTGGCCACCTGAACAGCCGGGGCTTCTACACACAAGCACAGATTGACGCGGCGGTGTCACGTTTAGAGCTCTACGCCAGTACCAACAGGCAACGACCAGGATTCTTCGATAATGTTATCCCCTGTGGTACGGCAAAGAAGCTCTTTGAAGTCTTTTTTTATTAAGACATGGAATATGTTAATTTATGTTGTTATGTTGTATGCTGTATTTATAAGTGTTTATTACACATTTAATTTCCTCAAGTGGCTTTTCAGATCCATTGTACTATTAGTAAATGAAAGTTTAATTGTATTATAAAGTGTACTGATAGATAATAGCTATTCATTTTCAACAAAAATCTATTGTAAGCAAAGTAAAACACTAAAGTAATCCCCAGGGAAGAATTTTTGGTAACACTTTATAATAACTATCCGTTGTAACTCGTTAATAGATCATTAGTAAACTCTTAATTAATGATTATTAATGATTTAAGTGTTTGTTAGCAGTTTGTTAAGGATTTATAACAATGGTAGATAGTTAATAGCTTAATAATTGAATCAGTTCATCTGGGAGGTAATCCGAGATACCGACGAGGCTGAAATAGGCTATAGACTATACACAGTGCATGGGCAACTGAGGGCAGCCCCATTTTCAAATATTTTTAAATAAACTCAATACACACTGTGCATGCCATGGACTTGAACGTGACGTGATCAGTTAATCTCGGATTACCTCCCAGATGAACTGATTAAATTATTAAACTATTAACTTTCTACCATTGTTATAAATCCTTAACAAACTGCTAACAAACACTTAACAAATCATTAATAATCATTAATTAAGAGTTTACTAATGATCTATTAACGAGTTACAACGGATAGTTATTATAAAGTGTTACCGAATTTTTTTCCTATTCATTCAACCTTTGAGTATAGTGAGAGTTTGGAAGTCTTTGCTGAGATTGCCGTGTTAACAGGCATTTTGTCATTGTAGTGCCTCACAGAGCGAAAAATCCCATGCCTTACCCTCGCTTAGCGCAAGTGTCATCGGCGTAGCCTTAGATAAATTAACACACTTCACTAAAATCCATACGCTACACTTTCAATCCAATTACCACATGTATTAAAGGCACGGAGCCACTGAATAGCTGTGTTTATCATTCCCTCATGAAAGCACTCCGACATGTTGGCTGTTTTCTTAATGAGATGAACATACAGGGAGTGCAGAACCTCATCACTTTTTATGCACTGCTAGCTAGCACCTCATTACACTGAGGTCATCATACCCATAACTTTGATTCATTACGGTTTCTTGGGAGATGCATTGGCTCTGTTCACAACCATTTTGTGTGTGTGTGTGTGTGCGTGTGTGTGTGTGTGTGTGTGTGCACTTGGATGTGTGAGTAGATGACTGGGAAGAAGCCTATACGTCACTGAAGCAGGTAGTGAAGGAGTACCTGTTGTTAGAGGAGCAGGAAGGAGGAGAGAACAACAGAGCATCCCCTGACACCTCCACAGGTGTGAATTAGTTTGTTTGGTCAGAATCCTCATTAGCCGACTCAAGATGTTTTTTTAACGAGACACAGGGTGCAAAGTTCCAAGTGCGCCGCCCTTGCACTGTTTCCACATTTTATTTTCATTGTTTGATTAAAAGGGCAGTTGTTTTTTACATATCAAAAAGCAACTTACCAGAGCCAGGAAGTATCACACAGCCTGTGTAAAGTAACCTAAATTCCTCTTAGGAAGCTTAGTTAATTTATTTATTTATTTATCCTTTATTTAACCAGGTTAGTCTCATTGAGATTAAAATCTCTTTTACAAGAGAGACCTGGCCAAGATGGACAGCAGAACACAGTTACACATAAAACACAACACAAAATACAAGTTCGATATTAAGTACAGTTGTAAAACATAAAAATAAGATTCTTAACTAAAAACATTCACAATTTCCGATGGAGTCCAACTTCAAACTCTTAACAACAGCCTTAAATTCATTTAGAGTTACTAGGTCCTGAAGCTTAAGCTGCTTCTGCAGGTTATTCCATGACGACGGCGCAAAAAACTTAAAAGCTGTTTTACCCAGCTCTGTACGAGCTTGAGGAACAGTCATGAGCACCATGTCCTGAGACCTTAACGCATGGGGGACACATTTTCTGGACATATACGATGACAAATAACAAGGGAGTTTACCTAAGATCGCCTTGTAAATAAAAACATACAAGTGACTAAGTCGTCTCATAAAAAGAGAAGATTAAGTTTGGTTTTCTAAATAGGAAAAGGAATCTGTGTTCATGCTCCACACACTGTTTTCCATTTTTATGTCCATATACAATGCATATTCATCTCACGTCTGTGCAGTATGTATGTATGCTGTGACCATCGCAAACAGTATTGAACGGTATTCAACATACAGTATACTGTATCTGTTTCTCTCTATCAGGTCAGGAGCCAGAGGAGAAGCCGCCCTCACCCATGTCGAGGTCGAAATCAGGCAACCTCACGTCACATTCTGCCACAGCTCTTGACCCCTCCGATCCATATTACAGAAACTACTTCACCACCAATAACCAGGCACAGCTCGGCACTCAGAAGAGCCCCGCTGTGAGTTACAACACGTCTGATGAAAAATGTATCGGTAATGAGGCCTGCGTGTGAATGTTAAAAAGACATCTAGGACCGTATCAAATTTATGGAAAAATAATTCACATCTGCTCTTTCTCTTCCTCACTATCACACATCATCGCCCCACTGTCCCACTTTCTCACCTGTCTCCTCTCCCCTTCAATCAGCGTCCACATCAACTTCCCCTTTGCGCCATTTTTCACCTGCAATTGCTGTTTTGTGTCCCTTTTCCTAGGAGCTAGCTTCAATCGGGAGGCGCGAGCAGCTGGTTAGAGAGGCTATAGTGGGGAAGAGTCCAGGGTTCTACAGCCAGCTCTTTAAAAGGTGCATTTTAAGTAGCACCACGCACTCCACTGCCCTCTCTGGTGCTTAATTTCAAGTGGGCACTCCGAGTCGGGGGCCAAATTGATTTAATTGGGCGCACTTGTCCTAACTGTATTTTGATGGTTTGTTTTGTGTTCACTTCTTGACCTTGATGGTGAAGTGGCAGGTGCCCAAATCATTTCAATCTAACTGTTTGTTAATATGGAGGACTCGTGGAGTAGCACTCTCCTCTTGAGGGTCCTAAAATATACCCATCATGAGTTATTTATTTATTCATAGTTACTACTAATCATGAATTGGCATTTTGACAACATTTATATTGGGAAAAAAATATTATTATTTCATTTAGCCTTTTTTTTTGTTTACCCCAGGTCTCCTCAGACAGCACCTGTGCAGAATCATGAACCTGGAACCCATTTTAGTGAAGACAGCAGGTAAGAACACACACACACACACACACACACACAAACAGATCATGAGATGCATAATACATAAACACTTACAGATGCCCAAAATATATCAATGCAGTCAAGAGTCACAAGCAAGGCCAGATGTTACAGATTCACATAGATACTTCAAAGTTGTATAAGAGTCTACCTTGTACGTGGCTTGTACGTTTTTTAACAATAGAATACAATTTTGATTTGAGGTGACGTGATGTGAGAGAATCCAGATGAAGTCTTGTGCTTTCCTATAAAAATCATCTGAAGATTTTGGAGCAGGAAATGGCTTTTGTAGTGCTCTTTATTCCCTTGGCATTTGTTCACTTTTATAAAGCTTGCTCTACTGTTAACATCCCTGTGGGGACACACATCCAAAACACCCATTAATACGTTCAGATTTTATAGCCTTAGTTGCTTTTGATTCCCTGTGTATACACTTATTACACTCAATAAACAGGCTTACCACACACATATGGATATAATCAGTTAGACATGGTATGTGTGGTTACGTGTGTGTGGTGTGTATGCAACAGCACACACAGCTTTGTCTCACCTGAAGAGGAAATTAGCATCAAATTAATTTGGATGAGGCTATTTCAGATACATGCAGAGATATACAGCACATGTTCAGACAAATTTAATTTGGTGCCCTTGGGTTTTATCTTCTCAGAGGGCAAGTTTCACCAAATACGTTGAAAAATCTCCAAGTCCTGTCTTCTGAGCGATAAATGCCCCTCAGTATGCATTACTCAGCCCTTCAGTATTTCTATAGAGGATTCCAGACATCTGTCTACACTGCTCTAAACAGGGATGTGTCTTAACGTGTGTATTGTCACACAGGATCCTTTTGTATTTTTTCTGGTATAGGATTTTTGTATAGTCTTGTGTGTGTATGTGTGTGTGTGTGTGTATGACCTTTCTTACTTGACAGTAATCAAAAAGTAATAATCAGAAACGACTAATTAAGAATGATCAAAATAATATCACGTCATTGATAAGTGATCCATCTTAGCATTCCAAGCATGATGGTTAGAACTTCAAAAAGCAAATTCTTGGAATACATTTTTTTCTTTTACTTAAACCGATCGCTCTCTAGTTTTTCCTTCTTTTCCAACTGGTTCATTTTAATACCTAAATACATTACACCTCTTATTACATGAACGTTTCTTCCCCTTCTTTTCCCCCTCACACTCTGTCGTTTGTCTTCTCCTCCTATTCCCTTCTTTTCCTCCTTTAAGCAGCTCGGATGAGTCTCGTCCTAGTTCAGCGTTGTCTGTTCCCAGTTCAGCCGGGGCGCTGTCTGGCTTAGTGGAGCAGCTAGATATCTCTGTCCTGGGTCACGCCTTGGAAACACTCAACGGTAAATGTTGTTTTGTGTTTTAAATAGAATAGTATTTTTATTTTGTCATATACAGAAATCAAATAATAGAAGAGATGTTTTAGACACTAGAGGCCAGGGGAAAACTACAGTGTAACTTTAAATGATTGTAGCTATACTGTCATTAAAGTTTGAATACTATTTGAAACTAGGCAAACTATATTTTTCATGTGTACTTTAGTCATGTATTATCTATTAAAATCACCAAAACAGCACATCCGATGACATCTGTGTTTCCGTATCCAGGATTGTATTAAGCAAAAATATCCTCATGTTATACCACCATCAGGCAATATAACTGAAGAACCCCATGCGGGCACAGACCAGCCACCCACGGACATGTCATCCTCTTTGGACAGACGTCCTGGTTCCAACGTCAAGGCCATCCTGCCACCCATCCCCACTGGGCGCAAGACCCCGGCAGCACCAAGCCCAGCCCCTTCACCCAGACCCAGCCCCACCTCAGCAGTGGGAGAGGGAGGAGATGCAGATATGGGATAAGCTTTTAAGTCTTTAGGGAGTACACAACTTAACATATAAGTTTGGCCTGTTAGCTTAAAAGAACATAAAATGTACCTGTACCTGGTAAAGTTAACTGTCGACCACAAAGCCACACGTTTGTTACTCTCTTACCACAAACTACACCCACTGTGTGTTACACCCAGGCCCCCAAACCCTTGCTCAGATTTTACTGTCATCTTTTCTTCTCTCTGTGATCTGTTACTCTTGCCAGAGCACGTCCGGATCTTTTGCGCTTTGCTATAGTACTGTGATGTGACAAGCAATGGCGTTAATGACCGTATATAAGGTGAAAACAGTATAATTATAGGCTAAGTTGTGCTTTTTTCCTCTCTAGAATTACTGTCTTACTGGCCTTAAGGCAAACAGTGTTGAAACACATTATGAATCAGGCTCACACATGGATTTGATGAGCATATCTTTCAGTCATGATAAATAAAGAAGTGTATTGAGGAGCAGTTAGTTTTGTCCTTGTCACATTAATATGTTCAGATTCATTCATCTTAAAAAAGTTAATGTCTACAAAGTATGCGTGGCACATCCTGTTTTATAAATGTTGCATTAATTTCCCTGACAGTGAAGTGGCATTATGTTTCCCACTGTTCAGTAATCTCATCAAGTAGGATTTTCCATTGACATCTAGATACTAATCTCTGATGTGCAGCGTGAAGCTCTTGTCATTGAATGATAAATACATCATTAATCTTTATCTGTTATGATGGGATTATGTATTCAACTGGAAATGCAGTCATATGGATGTTGTTGACAGGTATTAAACATAGAGCCATCACCAACTAGTGAGTCTGTTTCTGTCAGTTTGTGTGCGTGCGTGCGTGCGTGCGCGCGCGTGTGTCGTACACAGCGACCGGTGCACCGGTTCAATTTTGATCCATAGTAAATTGAAATTGGCATCCGTCATAGATGTATGCGTTGCTAATTTAACAGCCAGTCTGCTCGAAGGTGCATGTGAATGTGCACGTACAGTATGCACGTTCCATTTCCTGGGCTGTACATTGTCAATTTAGTGCTCTGACACACACACACACACACAAAAACACACCTGGCCATCCATCACTGTCTGTCTTCCTCTAAGGCAGCAGATGTTGCAACCCTGTCATAATTCTTTGGCAGTTTGAAACTAGACAGTGTCTCTAGGGCCCCTGGGGTCTAACCTACTTACACTGCAGTCTGCAGCCCTTATCACAGCTTATCATGGACCAACATGTTGTCTTCCTGTGCATTCATTTTACACTGGATACAGCTGCAAGCATAGGAATGTTTTGCAAAAGCCTTTAAGCCTGTTTGAAGAGAAGTATAACATAATAAAGTACAGATGAGAGGATGGGTGACTGGGATTTTATTTTCTTGCTTGATGTGTGATCATATTTACCATCTGACACTATCTACACTTAATTCATGCCTTTGCATCTGTTACTGTCTGTCTAGATTGCATGACTGCAGCAGCTTCTGGAGCCTTTTCGTTCTCAAATGTTTAACAGGGTAAAACAACAAACAGCTATTTCTTTCTCTCTCTGTCTCTCTCTGTCTCTCTTTCTCTCTCTCTCTCTGCTGGTTTTTACGCATCATAAACCATTGCAAAACATTGTCCATAACAAAGAAAATTTAAACAGCATACACTATGCCTCTACAGCTCATCACACTGTGTACTGAACAATGCGACTTCACAAGCTGCCGAAAAATAAACATGTCACACACCTTCATCTTGATGTTACTCCTCAAGACGGCAATGCTTTTGAGCAAAGGAGAGTACATTGACTTGCTTGCATCTAACATTTATCTGCAAAAAGAGTTATTATGGGACACATGGAGAAGCGAGTTATCAATTTTCACAAAGCTCAAGTTCCCAATGTTATCTTTCGCAAGACTTAAACTATGGACGGTAAAAGCATGAATCTACAGTATATTTTCATTCCAGAGGAGGCACACCTGTGCAATATTCATGCTGTCTAATCAGCACATTGACGCCACACCTGTCAGGTGGATGGATTATCTCGGCAAAGGAGAATCTAACACAGATTTATACAAATTTGTTAACACACTTCACTTTACTTGTGTATATAAAACATCAATGCATTGCTTCTACATACACACACACACACACACACACAAACTGACAAAAGCACTAACTTGTTTGTGATGGCTCTAGGTTAAATACCTGTCAGCAACTTGTGATGACTAAACAAACCCTGTTTGAAATATCTATTCCTGCACAGAGCATTATTTACTGTCTGAAAAGGTTGAATCTCTATACTAAATAGTCCCCTTAAATGTCCACAATTAAGCAACATGTGTGAAACCTCATCTTACTGCTTACTATAGAGAGTATATATTTTAAAGAGAATAGTGAATGATTTTGTAGAGTCATGGTCTTTAGACTAAGACTTAGCTAATGTATTCAGTTGTCTTCAACAGTCGGATTCAATAAAATTAATGATTCTTTTTCATTGCCAAAACTATTACCGCACTCCATTTCACTGTGCCCACAGAGGATAGAGCTCTGATTCAAACTGCTGTCATTTTGAGATAGTAAAAAAGAAAAAAGAAAATATCCGGGATATTAGATTCATTTTTTTTTTTAAACCAATTACAATTTTTAACAGTGGGCCATAACTGCTACACCAAAAGGAATTCTTTTTAAATATTGTATTGTTTTTTGTAGTCAAATACTACAAACTTAATAAGGCTTAATTTCTCTATTTTGCATACGATATGACATGGATCCTTCTTTCATATTCCTGCACTCTTTTCTTGACGCCAGGCCTTATGACCAGGTGGACACAACCATCATTGAGCCTTATGTGCTGCCACCGTATTTCAAACAGCTTTTCAATTACACCCTTGCTTTACAGCGACTGTGATTTTATTTTACTAGATACAGGGCCTGCAGCAGTTACAGCTAGTTTCCCTTACTGTGGGTTTTTCCTTTTAAAAATGTCTTGTGAAAAGATGGGAGGAGAGAAGGGAGGGCTGCAAGGCTGAGAATGGACTTGGAAAGCGGTCTATGAAAGCGCAGTAATATGTTACAGGCGCAGCTGTAAATGTCGTGACTAACCTTCGCACATGTGGAGTGCACAGTGTGAAGGCGGAGCGGGGACACACCTACTCATTTCAAGATCAAGCGTACACATCCTTCCTGAGATGAACTGATATGCTCCATCTTTGCTGGTGCTCATGACTACAGTATTCTGCTTTGTCTTTCCTCTTAAAATACTAGGGATTTTTTTCCATGTGAGAAAAGCATGGGTGGTTTGAAGAACACAGACGCAGAATCGATAGTACTTGAAATTGAGAACTGGTATTTAAGCCTATTTGTAAGCTTGCATCAGTGAGTCCTTTCATGCAGATGAGAGATTAGTTAGGTGAAGGACAATGAGAACTGCCAGGTCCCATGTGTTTTGGATTTCTGCTGAACTTGCTCTTTCGATTACTAAACGTTTGCTGCAAGCGTTGTACGTTGGGGCAGCATGGATGACTTACCCAAGCACTGACCTTCACGTGCTGGACTATCCACTTTGTTCTTACATAACTTTGTCCCTCTGTATTTTACTTTAAATGTGGTTGAAAGTCACCAAGTACATTTGCTAGAGTACTGCCCTTTGAGGTTCAGATAGGCCTAGTACTTTTTTACTTTGATTATTCTTCAATGTCTGCTTCTGTGACGACATTTCAGAGTGAAATATTATCAGTAACCGAGAACTCATTCACAAAACTCATTGTCCACTATATTTATCTGAAGGCTTTAAGTCACTAGTTACTTTCCAAATTGAGATTTTACATGCAAAACATAGGATAGGTTTGTAAAATGTGATGCATCTTTAGCTTGAATCAGATCCAACTTCAACATTTGAATGCTGATTAATTGGCTATAAGATTTAAATGAGGCTTACCAGAGGCAATGAGAAGTTGTGTGTTTGATACATTACTACATTTTGTTGATGATGAGTTTGCAATTTCACTTACATTTCGAATGCAAGGCTATATACACACACATAGCCCCCCCCTCCTCCCCACACACACACACCCACACACACCCACACAGACACACACACACTTTTAACCACATATAAACATTATAGCATGGCGTAGTTAGCCCTGTAAGAATTATTCGGGTTATAAAATGCATGGCCCCATTTACAACCAACCAGAGGAACACTTTCTTTAGACCTTGCCGTGAAGTGCTTATCTCTTCTCGCCAAACATTTCCTTTCAGTACGCCAAGTCACCCACCTAGAGCATTAAGGATGCTTCACTTTGAGGGTAAGAACTACAGATTGGAAGCTATTTCCAACTGTAAAGACTCAGCTATTACAACAGTAAAACTCTCTGGATTTATCTCTGCAACCTTTCTGTCTCTGTGTGTGCCTGTGTAGAGGATGTTGGAATAGGTCAGGGTGGTGATATAATGAAAGCTTAAATAAGTCACACACACACAACACACACCTCTGCATTAACTTTGCCGCATGATGTGGCGCCACACTCCGTAACTATGGCAACAGGGCACTCTGCACTGCACCTCCCTACGTGTGTGTGTGTGTGTGTGTGTGTGTGTGTGTGTATCTCCTCACTGTGTTCCCCGCGGACAGATTAATTCCCTGCCAGATTCATTCCTTGTCAACTTACTGAAACAAAAAGTTTCTGTTTAAATTAGTTCGGTGCAGTGTCTTGCTTCATCCGTCTATCTGTATGGTCTCTCTCTCTCTTTCTATGAATTTCACTGTCTCTCTCTCCTCCTTCACTCCTCCTCTTACAGTAATTAAAGACAGTCAGTGTGAATAATAGAAGCCGTAATAGTGTGTAATTGCGATAATCAACACATAGTGCATACTAAGGCACTCGCCATTCATCAATTCACAGACAAACAGAGAGGAGACAGGAAGTCTCACATAGCAAACATACTTGGCCCTCCTTCATTTACTTATCGTTTGTGCTGTAATTTGTCATACTGTGTTTGTCTTTAAGAAGCAGACATGAATGTGTTTTTATGTATTAGTTGATATAGGCCTATAGCGGGTAACATAGACTATATTACTCAGCTGAATCAGCTAGTCTGCCTCTGTCCAAATGGACTTCTTTATTTTAAAAACTTGGTTGATAATAATATAATACTAATATATGAATAATATTGACTTAAAATACTTCACTGACTTACAGTTGAAACAAACCTTTCATACTGATTCTTACATACGAATACAAACTAAGCTTCAAAATGACACAACACAGCATTTATGTGCATCTTCAACATTCAGCTGTTGTTAGCTTTAGCTTACAAACATTAGAGATGACAAGTCAGTCACAGCAAAACTGTCCAAAAACAAAAAAGTCAACAGAAAAAAGACTGAGCTAGACAAACGAAGAAAACTCACACAACATACTGACACACGCACGCGCACACACACACACACACACACACACACACACACACACACACACACACACACACACACACACACACACACACAGGGTCAGGTGGAGGAGGACATGCCCAGACAAATTCCCTTACTAGAACAATACTGCCCCCTCCAGGGTGGGCTGACCTCAAATGGGAGCCAGGGAATTGCTGCCCCAGGGGGTGAGTGGAGTTACAGCTGGGCTGAAGAGGGCAGGGACAAGGAGCTGGTTTGATTGTGTTTGTGGTGGAGTCAGGAGAGATTGCACAGTGTGTGTGTGTGTGTGTGTGTGTGTGTGTGTGTGTGTGTGTGTGTGTGTGTGTGTGTGTGTGTGTGTGTGTGTGTGTGTGTGTGTGTGTGTGTGTGTGTGAGTGTGTGTGTGTGTGTGTGTGTGTGTGTGTGTGTGTGTGTGTGTGTGTGTGTGTGTGTGTGTGTGTGTGTGTGTGTGTGTGTGTGTGTGTGTGTGTGTGTGTGTGTGTGTGTGTGTGTGTGTGTGTGTGTGTGTGTGTGTGTGTGTGTGTGTGTGTGGGGCAGAGAGAGAGAGAGAAAGTATGGATGATCTTTTTGATTTGTAAGGCTATTGACCTTTTATCGTACCTTTGACCTTTGCTTTGACGTTGGCTCTCCAAAGGTTTCATAGACCTTTTTAGACCCTTGTATACAGTGATAGCCAGACAGACATGACAATGCTATACACACCATGTGATAGCAATAACCTCAGTTGTTTGGTCATTCTCTCTTTTGGTCCTCCTTTCATGCTCTACTTTCTCTTGCAGTCCAGGACCCATGTATTTCACACTGTCATTCAGAAAGCATTTTTAGCTATTGCCCCCCTGAGCCTTCTCTGTTTCAGTGTCACTCCAGCCTCTCTGTGCTATTCTCAATACCCTCTCATTTCCATAAAAGTTCTTACCTTGTTCACCCAAACAGTCCACTTCCCATCAAATCGAATGATCCACTGAATATATTTCTGGCTCACTCACAACATCCCCAATAAGGAGGAAGAGCTTTTTGAGTATATGCAACACATTACCCTCCTTGTCCACCCCCTACTGTGCTGTGCATATCAAATTAGACCATAGAAAGACATTTCAAAGAGCACATGAGAGGAAGGGGGGCGGGGGGAGACGGTGGCAGCAGAGGGAGTAGAGGCAGAGGTGGATTTTGAGGACAAAGGTTATGTGACGGTTGTGAAAACCCCCAGGTGTCCATGCTTTGAAGGCCTTCACCCCACCATATGCTCCAGCCCTAATGAATTTGCGATCTACTTTCTCCTGGCAAGTCAGGGGGGCTGTGGAGTTCAGCGAGCAGCTTTTTGATGTGGAGACAGCCCCCCGTCGGGAGATGAGAGTTTGTGTTTACCTTTTAATTTTGTTTTGGTTACCGACCGTAAAATCCGAACTAGAATTAGTGACGGCCAGTGAATGCCAACCCTATACCTGTGGTTCATAAAAACACAGGCCAGGCCGTAGATAAAGCTAGGAATTATGCTGTTGTCATTTTCCCCTCCACACGTTGTTAAAACCGCATTTACCTCTCCATGTGTTTGTTGGCTGTTATGTTTATATACAAACAACAAATATACTCCTGAGTTTTTCTGTGCGAACACTTCCTTCTACATCTGTATATAACACACACAAAGCCGTAGCATTCAATGAATCACCCCACCCCTACCCACCGCCCCCGGCCATTTTCCATTCCATTGGGTGCTGCCGCAGAGCTCCAGTGACCTGCTCTCAGAAGACATACAGCAGACTTGTCTATGCTTGTGTATGTGTGTGTGTGTTTGTGTGTGTGTGTGTCATCTCTCAGCCGTGGCCAACTTGCAATATAGCACACCACAAGAAGACACATTCCACTGGGTTCACTGCCTGATGGAGGGAGTGCATTTTATATGTACACACTATACACACAGTCCTCCGATATGAGCTCATATCCTGGTTAGGGCGGGAAGAGCGGTTGAATAATGCCTGGTACACTCTCTCACCTGTGAAGCAACAGGATACTCTGAATATCAGAGGAAACCCACAATGTCTGTCTCACAACATACTGTGTAGCTACAATACTATTAATGTAAAACTTTACCCTATACGCTGATGATATATGTTTTTTTTTATATTGTGAACAAATTATTTGATGGTGATCCTCTTCTCTAGACTGAGTAATGTTGTTCCTCTTACCTATCAACTAAACACATTCATCCAAAGTTACGTTTCAAACTACCTTGATAGTAAAAGGGTCCTATTCCAGTGCTAATGTGACTGTATATGCAACTATACTATCTACTGCATACCTGAGTAAACTCTGGACTGCCCCTTCACAGTCCTGCTCTGCGAACTCAGTCAAATGCTGCTCTTCTAGGCTCACTATAAAGCTGGATTAGGTTTAGCTGTGCAGAGAAAGCCCGGAATCTTAGGTCTTTCAGCAAGCTCCTTGAACGCGATAACCTTTAAGAACTGAGCCGTCGTTGGTTTCAATAAATATTTAGCATTTTGACAAGGGATCAGTGCAAACAGTCGACTAGGATTAGCAGGGTGACACTAGAGTTCACTAAAGTGTCTAACATATACAGTATATAGTATATGTTAACCATAAATGCTAAATTCAGATACCCGGCATTCAACGATTACCACAAAAAAGGTTTTCTGTCATTTGCTGCCAGATGAGTTGTACAGAGGTTGCCTTGTTTTTAAGTATACATCCCAACAAACTATCAATTTTGTCTACTTTTATGTGAGCTAAATTGGCAGCGTTTGGTCTAAAAATGCACTTGCTTTTACAGAGCGGTATCACTTCACAGAAAAAAAAAACACCTGGATTCACAAGTCAATGGCTTAACCTCTGTGTTGTTTGTGCTTTTTCAGCTGCAACGTTTGGACTGCCAAGTGAGAGAAGTCAGTGCAAGTCTGTAGGATGACGGGGTGTGGCATTCATATGAATGAATGGAGTGCGAGGAACGCCAGGGTTGATCTACCCTAGGTTTTTTGTCCCCTCCCCCTCACTCCCCCTGAGCAAAGCGTCATCATTGATACACAGTTTCAAATTCTCTCGCTTCAACAAGTTCAGTCCAATCCGTGAGTACACAGAGGATCAGAGAGGTATGTTTGAAAGCCCCGGCATGACTTCATGCAACTTGATTCCTGAAGATTCTTCCTCTGCACTGAACTGTGAACTTGGTGATTACAACATTTCCAGTTGTAAACTTTTTTTTCTGTCTGAGGGGTCGGCCGCACAAGCCATGCAGGCAGAAACCTGTCCACCCAGATGAATTCAAAGAGTATCCTAGCCCTGCAGTCTCCTCTTTTGACCTCATTCCCCATCTCCCACTCTCTCTCTCTCTCTCTCTCTCTCTCTCTCTCTCTCTCTCTCTCTCTCTCTTTCTATCTTTCTATCTCACTCTCTGAGATGTTCAAAAGAAAAGTGTAGACAGCTCGCTGCCCCTTGACCTTCAGGGGGAAAATCCCATATTATTCTAAAGCATCTCTCAAGGCTGGACACATGCTCATCACTCCTCAGATGCAAAGGGTTGTCTTTTGTTGTCGACAGACATGATCTCTTCAATCTGGCTCTAATAACTATAATTGCTGCCTTACATTTCAGTGTAATATGTAGGCCTATAACCATAACATTTAGTATAGCATGAACAACATCAAATCTGATGTTCTTAGTCACAGTCGTATTTTTAATCTCTGGTCTTCAATTTGCAGACATGAAAACAATCTTTGGTTGTCATGTTAAGTCTAAATTGTTGGCCACACATCCAGAGCAGTTGTTTTTCTGTGAGGTTATTGACTCACATTTCTACATGTGTATCTCTAGCTTTCTTTTTGTGTGCTGCATATTGGATTTTTTTGCTGTGACACTGTGTCTCCCGAAGCACGGCGAAGAGAGCTGGGCTTGTGTTCATTATTTTGATACCCTTTGTCGGCTTCAGAGTGGTAATTGGACACACACTCATGACTAATTCTCTCAGCCCCGACTTCTGCTGCATCTCAATTCTCTGCTCTGGCGGCGCCTTGTCCCAACAAACCAGCCCTCGCACCACAACCACTGTTTTCCTCTGTTGCCATGACAGCTCATATCTCAGTCGGAGACGGGAAGTTGCACGGTTTATGAAATGATTGAACAAAAATTTCGGAATGAGGCAAGGAGCCCAGTGTGTGTGTGTGTGTGTGTGTGTGTGTGTGTGCGTGTGCGTGTGTGCGTGTGTGCGTGTGTGCATGGGCCTTTTTTCTGTTTCTGTTGTTTGCACACTGAGGCTTATCCTTTCTATGTGCATCTCTGCACTATGTGTTTGTACTGGTAAAAGGCCTGGCACAGAGCAAAGCTTTTGTAGTCGGAAGCAGTGGTGGGCACTCTGCCCAGCTTGTATGGTTTATGGATGTGTGTTAGAGTTGCATTAGCCTGCGGCCAGAGAAAGGCTGTCCATCCTTCCTGGTGGGAACTCCAACAAATGTGCCAACACACAGGCAGCATTAAACAGACACTGATACAAGCATGGTCTCGGTCTGACACGCATCCCACGCTGTCAGTCTATCAGTAGTTACATTGATGCCACACAAAAGGAGGCAGGAGCGCAAATGGAATGCCAGCATGAGAAAACAAGCCACCGAAGGCTGATTTCACGCCACAGCGGCAGGTGAACTGTCCTCCCTCTAAAAAAAGTTTAATTGCAAACTGTTCTAAAAGTCCAGGTGGTCATAGTTCAGAGCCACTAATATATCTCAGACAAAAACATCCCCCTTTTGAGCTCATTCTGACTATGTTACTGTTACTCGCCAATGATACGGAACACTGTGTAAAGAAGAAAAAAATGATCTATTCTTGAATTTCAAATGCAAGCCTCAACTTTACATAATTAAAGTGCCATGTAAGAAATCGCACAATTAACAGAGTGCCATACAACCAGCGGCTGAAGTAATGTTTGATTCTCATAACCTCGGTGATGGAACCAGTGGAGCGGAAAAGGAGGTGGAGAAATGAAGATTTCAGAAATGCATTAAGTCTGTATTTCATCAAATTAGAAGTAGGAGCTCTTTGAAAATCTGCCACGAGGCATGAATGGTGAATGGCAGAGGCTCTGCCAAACAGAATATTAATAGGTAATTACACTCACTTGTACCTCCTTTCTCTGCACATCATCAGTGGACCTGGGCACTAACACTGTAGTTATGGAATTGATATGGCTTTCAAGAAAAGGAAACTGTCTCATAAAAGATGTCTATGTGTTTTTTTATTTTCACCTTTTTTCCCGTCTGCATTTCAGAAGGGAAAAAGAATGGCAAGAGGAGTTTAATTCCCATTTGAAAGAAACTATTGTTTAAGCAAGGATGTAATTACCTGTGATTGATGTTTTTATTGGACTGTCAGTAAAGTTGGCCACCCTGTAGTATTCCTAATGAATGAGGACCCCCCCCCCACACACACACACACACACATGCATACAAAACAAAACACATGCACACCTGTGTGCAAACATTTGAAATGTATACCCAGTTCACCTATTCAGCCATATTAACCCAAGTTGCACGCCTTTTCTTCTGAACTCCTGGTAGCTTTGCCAATTAACTGCGCTTTTGCTTGTTTTCCCTGCCGCCTTTACCCCCCCCACCCCCGTCTCTTGACTCCCAATGCACACGATTGTTTTCTGCTTAGCCTACAGCATGAATTTAATCAAAGCTCTCTGTCGTGCCGGCACCTATTGTGACTGTGGGGAGGATTTAGGCCCACTTGGAGAAGGAGCGCAATTAGCTGAGACAAGTCGAGTTAATCTTCCCCATCTGAATACCCCCAACAGGTCCTCAACACCTTTTTATTTCTAATCACACCTGCTGCTCAAAAACAGTTAGACTCACTCACCCGTGATGAAATCGAGCTGAGAAAGCCATCGAGACATCGACTATGTCTGCAGTGCAAGCAGATCTGTTAAGGTTATGTTCTCCTCAAGCTCTTAAAGGAAAATCAGCATTGACACTAGTGGCCTCTCTTCACACTGAAGCTCATTTTGCGGCGACAAAAACACTAATGCACAGATGGATATGTATACATGCATAGATACACTCTCATCTCTGACTGTTGAGTGAGAGTGGTCCTGATTTGATGCGCCCTCCTCAACTTCCTTAACATGTGCTGAGGGTCAGCAGCAGGGCAGCACGTAGCTCATTCAGCCCTGAGGCTCAAAGCAGAATATACCACCTTTCACTCTACGTCTGTGTGCAATCTCTCATAGCAATGGCCACATGTAGTTTAAATGAACAACAACGCGCTTTCGACCTGCTCTGCACAGCACTGCTACCGACACGCCACTTCAGCATGCTGACGTAACATTCTTATCCAATCCCCGGAATATTGAATTGGACAGATAAGAACACACCTCATGTGTGCCTGATGAAAATGCTACTTTTTTCTTTTTACTCTTTGCACGCTCATAAAAACAGAAGTAGCCCTGCAGTCTGGAGAGTGAACCTTTAGAACACAACACTGCAGTACTGTTGCATTTCAAAAACATGAACTCCCTTTCTAGATTTTTGGAAAATGGTTTCACTGTATGTGATGTAGGGGAGAACGGGGTAATTTGTCACATGGGTTGGATGTCACATTCGTTATATCTCGCCACCAGAGCGCGCTAGCTCTGAAATGTTGATATAAAAAAGGTCCAGAATTGGGATCAGAGGTCACATACATAGACTTCCTTGGAGGAATACAGCTGCATTTCAGGTGAGAGGATGTTTTGTGTTTTTCATGTCAAATTCAAAATATTTTGCTTCTCAGTATTTTTCTTCTAGGCTTTTACACAATGGGTTTATAACAAAACACTTGTTACCCTCAGAAAGTGTGAAGGGTAAACTATAGGTTAGATTGTGGTTAGCAAGCTAATTAGTTGTCAGATGGTTGTTGACCTTGATGCTAGCAAGAAATTCAAGTTGGGGTTGGTCGTCAAATTTTTTGGGGGGTTGGTTGTCACATGTTATCTCAAGGCTGCAGCCAGAAAAGGAACCCAATAACGAAATAAATTGTCAAGCTGTATCCTCACTGACACCCCAGAGAAGGAAAGAATAGAGCAGGAAAAGGCAGCTAGCAAGCAAAAGAAAAAAGGGCAACAAAATCAAAACAACCCAGTGCATCCCAAACTAGACCAGCTGCCAAGGCTACAGAACGTTATGTAGGCCTATTTGTCAACTTGACAATGCAATTAAACATTCAAATTTGGTTCTGCCTCCTTGCCTTCTTTTTAATATTTTTCCCATTAAGATAACATTGTGACAAACAACCCCATAGTGTGTGACAACCGACCCCTTGATGGGGTTGGTTGTCACAATGTGTCAGAGTGTCTTTGATGGTAAATTACTTCTTCATTACAATAAGTTGGAAAAAAAGAGAGACACACATTTCTAGCCAACACCTTAAGCTTCAATTTAATGTAGGAATGGCTATTGACAGATGTTTTGGTGATGAGCAATTCTCACTAGAGTAAAAAGTGTGCCTACTTACCCCGTTCTCCCCTACTTCATGGCATCTGGGAATTATTCAGACATGAGTTTCTAATATGCTTTGAAGTGCTGCAGTATATCGCTTTGCAAAAAAGGAGGAGAACATTCTGGTTGTCTAGCAAAAGACATCTCCATTTATTGCTGAGGCGAGACTTGAGAGTCAAAATTATTTATTTATCTGTTAAGCTGCAGATTTAATTGCTTCAGTTTGTTAGATGTACATCTGTTGACAGGTTTCGTGTGATCTGCTTATGCAAATGTACACATGCACTTTCTTGGTCTTTTCGCAGATACAGCTACAGCAGATGAGCCATTATCTATTTGTTTTCCAGCATTTCCGTGACAGTACTTTGGGAATGTGGTAGAGGCATTCACTGTATTTAGATGGACGGTATGTGGAGGCTTCTTTAGCAGCCACTGTCATTCTGTATCTGTCCCAGTAGTGGTCTAGAATGATCGACAGGAGTATATCATTTCAATTGCATCATTGCATATACAGTATATAGTTGTACCTTCACTTTCCTAAACCATCTCAGCTAGAACTCACACTGTTGTCATCAGCCAAGGTGTGTGTGTGTGTGTGTGTGTGTGTGTGTGTGTGTGTGTGTGTGTGTGTGTGTGTGTGTGTGTGTGTGTGTGGGTGGGTGTGTGTGTGCTGAGTTATTGCATGTCAAGACTGACAGCTGGCTTAACACTATTAAAGTGGTCACCACATTCCTTGAGTCGACCATTAAACGCGACCCAGTGGCCCACAACATACATACAGAACACACACACACACACACACACACACACAAACACACGCACGCACGCACACACACAAATGCACACAAAACCAAGAGGGACTTGTAAAACAAGACAGATTTATCCTCTTTCCTCTCCATTCTGTTTTGACAAGGTGTTTGCTCCACAAGCTATTTTGGTTGGGTTTATGTGTGAGTATATGAACCTTGAATCCAGAGTTATGCCAGCAGTACAAGAACGTGTGCTTCAGCCAACTGAGCTTGGCTGTGTTTGGTACTTTTATCATCATGTATTTTGGTTATTTTGATGTTACATAATCTATTAGGATGATTATGAAGGTAGAAAACAAAGGGAATCTTTTATCAAATCCCCCCCATATGTTTTACTGGCTGGTGAAACAGCCAGAGGCAAATGAAACAAGCAGTGACAGACTGGGTCTGCAAAGTGTCAAATCTTCTGCCACTATTTGCAGAGAGGTCGTTGGGTTGACTTTTTGTCGGCAAGTGGGTGTAAAGCAAAGACAGTTTTTGGTGGATATTCACACTCATTACTCAAGTAAGGTCAAATTTACAGCATGATTGGGGGTGATGGCAGACTTAACCTCCAATTCCTCAACATAATTTACCTCAACTGCTTAGTAATCTTTTACCCCGAGGTGAAAGCTGGCTGCCTGTGTCTACGCCTTGATGCACTACACACATGCACTGTAGAACAGAAGAAATGCATTCCAAGCAGGGTCGAAGCTCATTAGTAACCTCCACCTCTCTGCATATCTGTCTTTGTCTATTGCTCTCTCGCTCTCTCTCTCTCTCTCTCTCTCTCTCTCTCTCTCTCTCTCTCTCTCTCTCTCTCTGAGCCAACAGGTTGCAGTGCCTTCACCCCACCACCCCTCTTCCCAAACTTTTTCTCCGCCTCAGCAGGAAAGAAAGTCTTTGTCATTCATCCCCTCTTGCACACATTCAGACACACCTACCCCCTCTTTCACATAGATAGACACACACACACACACACACAGAGATACGGGCTTACTGATGCTCATGTACCATTCAGTCAATTATCTCTGATAACAACCTCCGCAGGAATACCACATCAATTCAAGAACTATTTTTTTCTGGCTTGGATACCATTTTTTTGTATATTTTTCTAAGGGGATATCTTTTCCCTGACGAGCATCGAGAGGTCACCTGGGTTGGGAAGATAATGAGGATTCACTTGCCTGCAGTGGTAAGTGCGAACGTGTTGGCCCGTTTTAGGGACATATAGTCAAAACCCATTGCTTTAACTGCACTTTAATGCGGTGCTTTACCGAGTAGTTTTTGAATTCTTAACTGCCCATATACCCGTTGTGACAGGCTAAGTGTCTGAAATAAGGCCAGCACCTTTTTCTATACTGAGCCTGCTCTTTACTGCACAATATCTCCTTAAAAAGCCTTACATTACTAAAAAATAAAATGTATACTGTTGTTAGAGGGTTTCAGTTATTTTTGGAAAAGGACCATTCCACTCGGTCTAAGAGCATGCACGTACAACAACACACATGTCCTGCGTGCATGCAGGTGTGCTTATCTGCAGAAGTTAATGCATAGATCCAAAACTTAATGGGAGAGTGAAAAGAATATGTTGCGCATTTTTTTCCAGTCATGTCAGCTCTAGTGTTGTGTATTCATGAATAATAAGAGCATAGCAGGTTGTTTTTGAGAGAGGTGTCAGGAGATGAAACTATGTAGAATTAATAGGGGATGTTTCCCCTCCCATGCATTGACACGTCGGTGCCGGCTGACTGCAAATGCAAAATGATATTAAGACAGTGAGCTGCTTCTTGTGTGCGGTGTATACACGTGTGTGTGTTCTCATTGTTTCGTGTGTGTTTTAGTGGTAGAGATGAATTTGTATTATATCAAAATCATCTGCTATCATACATTGTGGTTCTGAGCTGAGCTGAGTGTGTGTGTGTGTGTGTGTGTGTGTGTGTGTGTGTGTGTGTGTGTGTGCGTGTGCGTGCGTGCGTGTGTGTGTGTGTGTGTGTGTGTGTGTGTGTGTGCCTTTTCACTGATACCAGTTTCCCACCTACAGGGATAATCCATCCTGTGAAGTGGTGAGGTGGAAAATGCCATTATGTAGAAATAGCTGACATGCAGTTAGACTTGCATGGCATATGACGTGTGAGTCAGCCTCTGTATGTGTTTATGTGTGTATGAAAAAATGAGATAGGGAGGAGAGACATAGAGGGAGTATGGGAGCCAGAGACAGTAGACTTCATTTTGTAACATTATTTAATCCTCTTGAGGTGGCGATAAACTAAAGGCCTCAGACACAATACACACACTTTGTCCTGGGTGAGGCTGGACAAAGTGTCTGTTTTCCCAGTGTGGTGCGAGGGATGGGTGCAGTCTTGGGCTAAGTGTTATTCTGATGTTTGATCATTGCAAACTTCTGGTGTAAGTATATATGACTCTGGTTTATAATTGGTCAGAAATCACAGGGCTGCTTGAGGTGTTGTTTGAATGAGCTGGGATGTTTGGGTTTTTTATATATGGGTGGCAGAGTCTTTCTTAAATTGGTGAAGTGCACCACTTTGACCACAAATAAAATATCTCAAAAACTATTGCAGTGATTTCCATGTGTTGCATCCATGAGTCCGCAGTGGACTCTGGTGTAACCATCATACCACTTTCTTTAGTCTACCCAAACATTGTTTAAATGGCGGAATACCTGCAAAGCTAATTCCCTTTATACTCAGTTGGTCTTTCTGTCTCGTGCTAATTAGCAAATATTAGCATGCTAATAGTTTAAAGATCGTGAACATGGTACACATTATACATACCTGCTAAGTATAGGCATGTTAGCATTGTTGTTGTAAGCAGGCGTGGGTCTTGTTTTAACTTAATTGAATGTCAAGCTAAAGCCAAGGCACTTTTATTTTCTGTTGCATTTTTTCCACATTGCTGAACAATAGGATTCGCTGCTAGTTTCAAGAAACTTCTGACACCTTTGGCCTTTGATAGCATGATAAGAAATAGCTTTCAGAGTTGTTTCGCCAAATTGAAGCCATCATAAAACTCTCATAAATGGTTCTGCCTGCCTGCTGCTTTGCTGAATGCCCTTGCAAACCTTTTCAAAAATCCCGCTGTAGAATAGATACAAGACAGTAAGTGTGTTCTCCAGCACCTGCTGTCACTCATCAAAACACACACACTCACTCACTCATCCTCTCCACACTTCAGTAATAAGGAGATACATGCAGAGACAGATCTTAGATCTGCATTGGTATGTGAGGGGAAGAGTGTGTTTTTTTTGGCTGTGTTATTATACTAGAGTTCAAGCCCCTACCAGCAACTACTTCCAACTGCAGAGGTTGTAAACTACTCAGCCTTAAGCCATTCTGGCTCTGCCAGACCAGGTGATCAACTCATACTGAGGAACTTTTTGGAATTCATATTGTCTCACATTGATCTGTTTTATTTTTATTTGTATTGTCATATTCATTTATGTTTGAGATAGGCCCTCCGCAGGAATATTGGAAGTGATGTATTGGTGTAGGTTGACGGATGGAATGTGAATCTTTAAAGCTAAAAGAAATCTGTTATGTTTTCCTCTTATGTATAGCAGTTGAGTGAAGACAGATCTCTCTTTGATGTCATGCTTATGAATTTGCAAACGCACATGCCATATACAGTTCACACATGCACAGTCAGACACTTGGGCTCTCTCACACACACACACACACACACACACACACACTCATCTGGAGACGTGTGGGGGTTAGCAAGCTAATGTAAAACATAACGGCACAAACCGTTTGCTGGATCACACTTTATGCGTTGAACGTGTTGCTCTCTGATGGGAGCTCATTCATTTCAAATGGGATAATCCGTTACTGCTGCATGATTCCTTTGCCAGTGCTGATTTAAGTGTTGGATATACTCCACTTAGGCATTGATTATTCTCACTTAAGTGAATGTTGTTGGAACTCTTTCTATTGATATATTTCTGTGGTTTTAAGAACACATTAACAAGGTTTTAACACACACACTTATTTGGCTGAAGGATCCTTGAGCCTACAACCAAGTGCACCAATGAACAGCACAAAAGCAAGATACTACAATGAGTTACTATCATTGCGCTGTACTTGTTTCTTTTTTAGATGTCACCTTCCGAGGTACGCGTTTCAGATGAGAGGTCAGTATTCAAACGGACTGAATTGCCTCCACTCAGTGTTTCACGTCAAGTCAAGTGCTGTGGCCTTGGGGTCCTTTGTGCTAACCTGAAGTTTCCTCTGTCTGCAGAGTGAGAAAAAGAGGAGGATTTTTCTGTATCCCAGAGCGTTACTATACCTCCATTTACTCTCCTGAACAGCTAATACTCTCCTTCCATCTAGACTGCTGTCAAGCCAATGGTGTGCTTTCACCAGTGAGGCCAATTCGTCTAAATGTACCTGTCCTGCTTTCATTTCTTAGAAACACTGCCAAAAGACCAGCTCCATTCACCCATTATCCCACACATCTCAAAAACGGAACTTAGATAATATTGATTTCTGATTTTTCTTGGTAAAAATGAAGCTAAACTACATAGTGTGAGTATCTTGTGACTCACATGTACAGTAGCTCAGGGGAGAGAGAAAAAAACATGCTTCAAAAACAGGATCGATGGGAAGGTTACAGTCAAGACTACTGCCTTTTGGTTTGCAGAGAAGACACAATTGTATGTGTGTCTGTGTGTTCATGCATCCCTGTCTTTGTAACGGAATGATTTGCCCACATGCAGGTTTGAAATGTGAATTTGATTTGTCATGGAGTGCAAGCATGGCGTGCACACCCACACAGGAAGAGATTAGCCATGATGTCTGGGCCTTTCCTTAGCTCTTTAGATAATCACCTCAGCATTGTGAGGGTTCAAGGTCATGGCAGGCCCTCTGAGGTTTGGCTAATCCTCAGTCTAGGACAGGTGCACATGGCCCAGAGGTTTGATGAGGCCAAACATCTTTTATACCTGCAAAACCGTACAAGAGTCTCCTTGAACCTCACTCTGCGCTTGAATTTACTGGTCAGTACTGTTAATATGTATTAGCTAGTGTGTCCTCGTTTGGCCTTATGATTTTGGATTTAAAAAAAACATACAGGTTGACCCTTAGGGTGGTAAGATGGCCTAGAGGAAGAGGGGCCGACCAGTAACCATGAGAGTGCTGGTTCGATCCCCGGCACCGGACAGGAGGGTGTTATTTGTAATACTAGCAGGGACTGGTATTATATCTGCAGTGCCCACCATCTCTACCATGTGTCCTTGAGCAAAGCACTTAACCCCAAACTGCTCAAGGGGCGCTGTATAATGGCTGACCCTGCGCTCTGACCCGCTCCGAAGTGTGGTAATTTGAGAGGGGATATGCGGAAAGACAAATTTCAATGTGCTTTGTGTAAATTGACTAATAAAGATAACTTAATTTCATATTCATAACGGTAATGTGATTGACATTCAACTGTACTGTCTAAATGGCAGACACCCTGGTAGAGTTTGGAATAAACTCTGTCATATAATCTTGGGATTATTGATGTAATAAACTTTTAACGTCTATGTATGTCTATAACATTTAGACTTCCCAATAACTTCTTTTAATAGCTAGGTTCATATTGGACAGTTTAAAAGACATTTTGATGCTTTTATTTCCACAACTCTGTTGTAAATCCATTTACAGGGAGACTCCCTGTCTGCAAGTGTACACATACATTATATGGATGATTCCATATAATCACAGATATCAAAACGATGCTTCCCCAAGACACACTCTCTCTCTCTCTCTCTCTCTCTCTCTCTCTCTCTCTCTCTCTCTCTCTCTCTCTCTCTCACACACACACGTAAACACTGTGTCAACGATATTTACAACTTTGCACAAGAATCCTTTACAAATTAAAAAATGGCTGATTAAATTTAATCTTGTGAGGGCCTATAATTACTTTTTCCCTCTCTATTCATCTGTACACTTTCAGATAAGAGGAAAGAAGAGTTTGAATTGATGATCGAGGAGTGGAATTTGGGAAGGGGGATTCGTGAAGAGAAGAACTTGGAGGAGGAGGAGGAGGTGATCGAAGGAGGAAGAGTATGGGCCGCTGTTCTGCGTGGATCTTTCTGCTGTCCCTTTCTCTGTCCCATCAAAGTGTCAACGCACAAGCTGAAGGTAAGAGTTCTATTCTCCTTGTTTTCAGCTACCCATAAAGCACCATCAAGCTTTCTCTTTGCCTAACATTCCGTTGCTTCACTCTCAAAGTCAAACCATATGTCTGATTGTCAACAGTGTGCACCGGTCTATGAATTAGATGACTTGAATGCGTATAGGCCAAGGAACGCACAGGTGCTCAATGAACACTGTCTGGTGGAGTGCTCCATCATTAAATCTCCACACATGGATCGGTACGAGGGGGAAGAAATAAGGCACTATAACCCAGCACCGGTTGCTCTCCAATCTCTGTCTAGTCTGGGAATTTAAACATCTGCTAGCCTCATGTACACTAGCACTCTGTCTGCCAGCCTGTCAAAACCCTATCTCCTAGATACCAAACCTTAGCCCTCAGGTGCTATTGGATGTCACCTAAAGGTCGATCAGCCAATCAGAAGTAAGATTTTCCTCCACGATGGAATGTGGTTGGCGGAAAGTGATCGGTTTAAGTTGTCGGGCAGAATTAGCCCCAGGCCCTATTTGTAGCTACTGCTCCTTCGTAATGGTATCATTGCTACATCTTGATGATGTTAATTTGGATGCTGTCACATCATATGACTGTCTCTCTGGCAACTCCTGGGGGCCTATAGTGTTACAAATTACACACAAGAAGAGGCATGTTGTCAATTGTAATTTCCATTCAGGAGAAATTTTATATTTTATAATGACTCAAATGACTGTGTGCAATATGGGTTTCTAACAGTGTGGAGCCATCAGATCATTAGGATCCAGCTCCAAAGCTATACAAGCACTTTTTAACCACTTGTAGGTGATCAGCCCACACATTTCACAATCAGAAATTTCCTGAAAAACATGAATGCTAATGATTTGCCAAAATGTTAGCTATAACACGTTGATTGTTTTGGCTTCTTTGGGCCTTCCGGAGCCATTGGAAGAGAGAGTTGTGTCAACTGAAGTTCAAAATGCTCTTTCAATGGCTCTGCGGCCGGCATATTAAGCTGTAAAAACCCTACATGATAGAGTCGTTAGCTGCAAACTTGTTACCAAAATGTTACTTTTTTACAGATCCAGCAAATATTCTCTGGCAGTATTCACTCTCCTCTTGTCTATGTTCTTGCCCCCCCCTCCCTCATTTGCTGCTAAATGCTCCATTATGTTCACCAGATAGTTTCTAATGTTCTATTCGGCCGGTTGTTGCTGGGCAGGTAGCCTAGAAAGACAAAAAAATGCTTAGTTAGTAGAGCTGTGCTGGCATTCAGGCTTGGTTGATAATTTACATTGGGATTTTCACTCCTAAGCCAACCCTTTCAAATTCCACATAGTCATAGTCAAAGTCTTAAAGCTGTCAAAAAATGCTGCTGCTTTTCAAGTATTAAAGCATCTTTCAAAGTAGGGAGCAAAGATTACATTCTACGCGTGTAGTAGCAGATTAAAAATAAAAACATATTGGATCAGATTGTTTGTATTAACATCTATGCATGCATGTGTTTAGGGGGTTGCTCTCACTGTTTGGTTTATGTTGCTTCACATTCACACTTCCAGGTTTGATTAATATGTGTATACGTAACATATGGCCCCCTGATGTGATGTCCAAAGCCTGCAATCAACCATCATTCAGAACTGTAATTATAGGAGAGCGGAACCTTTTAACCGTCACAATCAACATACTATTTTATGTGTTGGGAGTAGTAATAATGCAAGAAACACAAAGCTACAAATCAATCAAATCAATATATACGTTCATACAAAAGGACTGCATGAAATTTAAATTAGAACCACATCATTATGCCGTGAGGAGTAGAACGACTTACTTGTTTACATGAAAAGGAATGGAATGTATGTGGCACTAGAAACAGGTCCTGGGGAAATGATTTTGCATTTGTCACATCTACTGTGAGTTTGTGATTAGCTTTCTCTATTGTGCATTGTTTTGTCCCTTCACTTTGTAGCTTCAATGCAAATAATTGCACTTAAAGGGGACTTTTACATTCATTTGTTATAGTTAAAACCTAAGCTTGATGGTTTCTTTGACTGCTCTCATGTGGTTTACATCCTTTCCTTTGATTTTTGTTGGTGCTGCTTGCAGTATAGTGCATCATTATTTCTTTACCGGCAGGATATTTCTGCAGTGTATGCTGTAGCCGCTGAGCTACATCTAATGCGTAAATCAATGGTGGTCTTACACCGAGGTGTGTGTACAACGTTTGAGATATCAGCATAGATAACCTTCAAGAAAACCAAGCCTAAATCCCTCAGCATGTCTTGTCTCCTTATCCTTGGCATGTGGTTCTAACCTAGCAGCCCAGACAGACAAAACTTCTGGATAATTGATCTTGTTTTCCACCTCAGTCTTTGTCTGACTCACAGAGACCAGCCTCAATTTGGCTTATTTTGCTCAAAGTCTCCTCTGTGTCTTATGTGCTTATACAGAACTCCGTGAAAATGTTAAAAATGTATCCCGGTGTATGGAGCAGCCAAATGTGTATGCTAGGGTTGTTGATTGCCTGTATGAGGTCCAACTTATACATTATTGTATCCTATTAATTTGCATCAGTAAAAATGGCAAATCCACTATACTGACTGCTGTATAAAAATTGGTATTACCAATGACATTTTGTTTCCTTGGTGTGTGGCCAAAGATGTAGAGGTGTGTGTGTGTATGTGGGTGAACATAATGTTAGGTCGCCATGGGCCGGAGACATATGTCACCCCCAGTGAATCCCGGGATTGCAGCCAAGAAGGAAGAAGGGCGAGATAATAGGGGCGAGAAAACTCTGCAATGAAAGAAGGATAGCAGAGAGGCTGAGTTATCACTTACAGAACAATCAGTGGTGCCTATCTCTTATTCACTAGCCTGATCAATGCTGTCGTCACTGTGGTTTATTACATATGTAATTCCCCAATATTGACTAAGAGGGATTTTGCTCACGCAGCAGGTTTCTGTGTGGAGTATATGCAACAGCTAGTACAGTGCTCTATATCTCTGTAGGAATGTGTTCAGGCGTTTAAATCTGAGATAGAGCTGCAAGATCTAGTGTGTGTGTGTGTGTGTGTGTGTGTGTGTGTGTGTGTATATATGTGTGTGTGTGTGTGTGTGCGTGTGTGTGTGTGTGTGTCTGTGTGTGCGTCTGACCTTTCAACTCTAGATCAAAATGATCTCAATCTTACCAAACGCAGCAGATCCTCATGTTAAATGCTATTGTGTGCCAGAGCCAGGGGTCTGACCCTGATTTGGGTTGTGTTTACCTTATCATTCTAAAGCGTTCCTCATCGTCGCCGTACTAAAGTTTTATTGCCGGAGTGTACAGAATATTGATAGTCTCTTTGGCTCACTTGTGTCTCATTAAGAATTCATGGGGATTTGTGTGGGGCTCTGAGTGCATGACAGCAGCCAGTGAAAGGGGAACATCTGAACATGATGGAACAAGACTGCTCTCTGGTGGTGCGTGTAGGGAAATGAAACCGAGGCGTCCGGCATCATTACCAGGCGAAACCAGTTTTTTTTCTTCTTCTCCATATTCCTTTGATTATAAAAAGTTTAGGGCAAGAACATACAGCTGTCTTGAATTTTTTTCAAACATGCATTCTCCCTGCTCCTCGCTGCTTGTGCACACACACTAATTCATCTTTTTCTTGCTGGCTCAGCATGCAGAACCGTGGTGCAGGCAGACTTAGTGTTTCTGGTGGATGAGTCATGGAGTGTGGGCCAGACCAGCTTCTCCAGGGTCAAAGACTTCATCTCAGCCATCGTCTCCTCCTTCCAGCACAGTGTGTGGGGAGCTGAGGGGGTCCGCTTTGGAGTCACCGTCTATGGGGATACCTCAAAGTAAGATTCATTACACATACACACAATTTAAATCGCCACACTCATTTAACTTTTCCACAAGGGATTGTTATAAACCTTAACCACATCCACCTATTTGTTGCATCTGTTTTTTTTTTTTTTTTTTTTGCATGACTATTTTGCCTTCCCCGTGCAGGATGCAGATTGCCTTGACAGACTACAGCTCACCAGAGGAGGTGCTCAGAGCCATCAGAGATCTTCCCTATGAGGGCGGGTCAAGGAGGACCGCTGACGCCCTACACTTCCTGGTTGACCAAGTCTTCAGCCCTGCCATCAGTCGAGAGCATGCCCCAAAGGTACAATGCTTCAACCAGTGAGATAACACACAAAAATAAACACACAAAAGAAAATTCAAGGTGCCTTCGTCTATCCGCTGTATCGGATTGTTTGGCATCCAGCGATTGTCTAGCGAGAAGTCATTTCCCTGTATCTTTGAAACAGTGTCACAGAATGATTACACTTACTGAAGGTAATTTCAAGCAAGAGCAGAAAGGAAAAGAGGTCACATGGCAATAACATAAAGGTCTTTAACTTCGCCCACACACATTAAAAAAAAAAGATAAAGAGCTTAAATCTTAAAGATGTGGACGTAAGCGACAAGGACGCGATTAGTTTAAGTTTTGCAGCCCACACTGCAAGGACTCCTGCTTCCATCTGGCCCGCACGACATGCATAGACTACATTGGATGTTCTGGCCCTTTGTTAAAGGGAATGACTTGAGTCAGGAGTCTGCATTTGCGCTCCACAGAACATTGTGGAAAAAAGCAGACGAAAACAAACTGGTCTACCATTTTCACACCACTGTGAATCTGAACAAATGGTCTCACTTAATCCTTTGAATACAAACTGAAGTCCGCCAGAAGGTTTCCAACTTGTGACCGATTTTGCTTCGGTTTAACTTTTGCTTGTTAAAGCAGAAGAGGAAAAGGTGGAGGCAATTCATTTAGCTATGAAATAGTCAGCAACTAAAGTATTTCATAATTGCAGCATCATAAATCCATATGGCCTTCTAACAGCTCTCCATTTGTGTCAGGTACATTTTTCTGCTGTAGCATATTCTTAGTGTTACACAGCTGGTTAGCATTCCAATAATCTCTCTATCTCAGAGTGTGCGTACGAATCATCTTGCACATCCAGCACACTTGAAGTGGTGCGGCAGAGAATAGAGGATTAGACTGATATATATTGAATTGTTCTGCTAGAGCACATGCACAACAGCAACAGCGACTTTCTCATATTGAAGCCTTCGAGCCTTCTTACTCGTGGCACCGAGGGATGAACTTTGAACGAACTGAGTACATTTTTCATTAAAGGGAAAAATTAGCAGTCTGACTGAGTTGCAAGCCAGCATCCACAAATTCTACTTTGTTTGGTTTATTTAATTATGTATTCAATTATGAGTTAATCCATGTCAAGAGTCCATGGAGACGTTCTGAGCACATTCCTATTTACAAGGATGTTATTTTTTACCCAAACAAAATGTAGTTTAAAGGAGGAATTAACATCTAACTGATAGAGGGAAAACCCAACACATTTCTCCGAAATGTAGGGTTTTAAATATTTAAAAGTGCAAGTCCTGATGAAAGTATTTTCTAAATTATAAACGACTGCATGTTTTCATGGATTCTATGTGTGAGATCTATACAAATGATAAGTAACTCACCTTAATATGTGTATATGTATATTTCATCCATGAAAAGTGGCAGTGTGTGTGGAAGATATTGTTACTTCATGTGTAATGACATTTCATTTGTTATTGACTACCTTGCAGATTGCTCTGCTGATCACAAACGGACATTCTGACGACCAGGTCGGTGCCGCAGCCACAGCGGTGGCTGACAGTGGCATTTCTCTCTTTGCAGTAGGTGAGTGTGAAACTTGCTATTGTGATTCCTTCAACGTCCCCACTGCAGAAGCCCCTCAGATTTTATCCAAGCCCCGCCGGCTTATCTGCAGTGTTTGCTGTTAGAAATTCATGTCCTGTACATTGGAATTCATCAGATTCAGTGTGGGTATTTGTGGATGTGTGAGAAATTGGTGTTTCTTTGCGTTCGTGCAGGTTTATGCTATGAACTGTGTATGTACGTGCAAAAACATAACAACTTCTAGACACAGTGAATGATTACCCCGGCTCCGATACTGTGGGTATGTGCACTTTCTCACACTACATATGTGTTAACACTAAGAAGCTGTTTTATACTGCACCTTTGCCCAGCTCATGAATACACGCTGCTGTTTACCCACAGGTTTACTTACGCACACCCCACACGCACACACACACACACACTAACACACACACAAACACACACACACAAAAACTCACACACATACACACACACACACGCACACACACACGCACGCACGCACGCACACATAGCACACACACACACACACACACACACACACACACAAGCCCAAGACTTACTCCTCTCAGCTGAGAGCGGTGCAATAATTACTGCTCATTAGCCGATCGAGTGCTAATCGCAGCCATTTTTCATCAGGCGATTCTGTGTCCCCCCATCTGCACCTCTGACACTGAGACCAGCTTCTCTCATTTATCACTCCTGTGGAGAAGCTCCACATGCATTTTGTGTACTCGTGCAAAACCAATACGCCTGTAGCGCCTGTGTAGCGTGGATGACACATATATGCTTAGATATGTGCATATGAATACATCCTTTTCACATGCAAACAAGTAGTAGGAAAATACATGCATTAATTCAGTAGCTGAAACTGTGAATTGAGTTTCTGCAACAGGGCCGTCTGCATCTGCTCAAATTTCCAATCCCATCCACAAACATGACATAGAATGAGATAGGTGCCGGCAAGCATTTGGATTAAGCCAATGTGTGTGTCTACACCATAAGCATGTGAATGTATGTCTTTTCATGATCTTAGATAAATAATTCAAAAAGGCCACAGCTCCCTCTAGTGGTCTTTGTAGGAAAGGAAATGCAGAGAAATAACATCAACCATAGGACAGGCACAACATAATGAATGCTTTGTAAATGGTATTCATTTGCTTCGAAATCCCACGGATATCTAAAGTTGTGTAAATATATGTACAGGAGGTCATTGATTGTGATAATTGTTTTGTTGTCTTTTATCTGCCTTGGTAAATATCAGTGGACTAGGTAGTAGGTAGGTACTGCTGTATCTACTTTGTCCCAGACTTTTCTCCATTTATATTGTGAGCAGGCGTTCGGGGAGCTGATGAGAACCAGCTGAGGAGGATTGTGTCAGAGCCTCATGAGGAGCACCTGTTACTGGCCGCTGACTACTCTCTCCTCAACACCATCCTCCCTAAACTGTCCCGCAGAATGTGTTTCACTGCCTCCGAACCACCACGGCCTGTCAAGACGTCACAGCCTGGTGAGTCCACACACACACACACACACACACACACACACACACACGTGCACGCACGTTGTGTTTTTAGCACTTCCGATTACATTAACTACTTGCCTAAGCCTTACCCTAAGCCTTACCCTAACCCTAACCCTAAGTCTACTCTTACATTAAAGCAAGTCTTCACCCTAAAATGTCAATATTACATTATGGGGACTTCCATTTTGTCCCCCAAAAGGAAAGCATGTCCTCACAATATCACTGTGTAGTAAAATGTCCCCACAACATGAGTAATACCACTACATCCCCCCCGCCCCCCCCCCCACACACACACACACACACGGCATTCCCTTTTTACATTTCTTAAAAAGCTTCCTCCATACTGACACATTTTTGTATTATTATACTGATGAATTTAACTTCCAACTACAGCTTTGAAAGTATAATAAAATAAAATGTTTTCTCTTTTTTACTCTCTCTGCCCTGCAGCTTTCTCATTAAGATGGATTTATTTTATACAAAATTATACATCAAGAAAGGCCATCTTGCATGTTTTATGTAACCTTTTCTCTAATGAATATATTCTGATCTTCCTGTACTAGTTGAAGTGCGTGTGGTGGGTCCTAAAGACCTACAGGTCAGTGAGTTGGCCCACAGTTCACTCAGACTGACATGGAGCCAGGCCACCAGTGATGTCACAGGATATCGTCTCCTAGTAACCCCTCTCAACGCCAAGGGACACCTCCTCCCCCTACAGCAGAGACAGGTGAGGGACTATGCATGTGCATGATGACAGCTGTGTTGACCAGAAGAAAAACAGTTTGGGACCTTTAGAGATGTTGCACGTCACAATATGTTTCCGGCCGACAAAATCATGGCGGAAAGCAAAACTCTCGATTAACTCAAAGCTCATCAACCTTGATATAAACGAAAATATAATTGGTCATGTCCTACAATTTAAACATACATTACTCAGATCAAGCTCTGTAGTAACAAGATGTCTCCTAAAACTACTGTCTTGTGAGTTCTTCTCCAAAAACCAAATAACCAGATGTTCAAGTATGGGGAAGGCTGGGCAGTGGGTAAACAAGTGGAAATAACACAATATGTTGAACTTGAGGGTCAGGTGGAATAGCCCAACCATCTATTAATCCTTCTATATATGTTTCAATCCATTGGAATAAAGATTTACTTTCCTACCAGAAAAACATTCACTGCAGTACATCCCTCCATTGTTAAGGGAGCACAAGATCATCCTCAGAACTGCTTATGATCAAAACTGCCAGTCACCCCTATGACCAGCACAGAAGTTGAGCGAGTTATCTCTCATTGCAGCCTGGGTTATTTGTGCAATTCCATCAGTGTAACTCTCCGAAACTACAGCCACAGCATTGCATGAATTGGATCCATGTGAACAGTGTTGGTGGCATTGATTCCCATTCCTCCAGGTTTCTTGTGTTTGTGATTGTGCATATGTGTGTTTCAATGATAACACTGCATTTGCGCCCTTGACAGAGACAGACAATTGTGTTAAACTACTTACCAGGTAAAGTGTGGGCCAATTACTCCACATTGGAAGTAAAAATATGCCATTTCAGAAGTGACTCTCTTTGTTAATGCATTAGATTTCTCTGACTTCAACACTTTTTTGAGCGATCATGTTTCCCTCTGTCTGGCTTGCTCTTTTTATTTCACACAAGCAGACAAACACACTAATCCTGTTTTCGGTCCACTGTCTTCTGCATCTGCTACAGATCGACCTGAAAGCAGACGTGAGCACGACAGTGGTGACAGAGCTGAGCCCTAAAACAGACTATTCCTTCACTGTCTATGCCATCTACCCCGACCTCATAGGAGACTCTGTAACCATCGCCGCCCAGACAAGTGGGTGTCACACAAAAGTGCAATACACCTTTAATAAAATACACAAAACGTTTATGTATCTTTTTTACGTACTTGTTTTCCTGAGCAACAACTTTCTTGTCTTTTAGCCCCTTTAGCTCAGGTGTCAAACTTCCGTGTCATCGAGGAGGGTCTGTTCTCTCTGCGCCTGGGCTGGACACCGCCTCTAGGGAAACTCAACGGATTCAAGATCTTCATTCCAAGATGTATGCTAACATTGCACCATGCATTCACCATTATTTAACACTTAAATGTCAAGTATGTTTTTGCAGCATTTATCTTCATAATGACAATTTAATTGGGCCAATTAAATGAATTTGTCCATGTTGAACTTGAGACATTAAAGCATCACAGGAACGCATTGCATGGGGGCGGATATATTTGTAATTCTTCTGGATTTTGTTTTGTTCCGCAGCCAACCGACCAGGGTTTACTTATGAGCACCTGCTCCCCGGAGACACCTCTTCTCACGTGATTGATGGCTTGGAGGAGGACAAGAAGTACATCATCAGTGTCTATGTGGTTTACCCCCAGGGGCCAAGTGAGCCGGTTTCAATAGTGGCAAAGACACGTAAGTTTCATTGGCTTTGATCAAAAAGAAAACCATAATTATAATAATTAATCCAAACAGAAGATTAAGCCCCAATCTTTCTCACACTCAAGTCCATTCATGTGCCCTGTATGTGCAACACCTTTACACAGTCATCACTCCAAACAACTATCGAAGAAGAGCCGTAACCAACCAACTATTTCAGGACAAAGTGTTGTAATAGCGTCTAGATATTGTACAACACAAGTAATCGAATGCAGAGGTGTAGTAGCATAATATATCCACTGTAGGGTGATGTTGTTCAATAAAAAAAATACCAACATAAGGTCTATAACAGACAGTAAGACTCATGTATCTCTATTTCATGATACACTAGACAAATATGGATTTAAATTGATTTAGATTAGTATGCTGTATTTGATTACATTACTTCAAATGAACTTTTTCAAATCGAATAACCAAACTTTCTTTCATTTCTATGATTTAAATAAACTGAGAGAAACATCTTGTGTGTGTGTGTGTGTGTGTGTGTGTGTGTGTGTGTGTGTGTGTGTGTGTGTGTGTGTGTGTGTGTGTGTGTGTGTGTGTGTGTGTGTGTGTGTGTGTGTGTGTGTGTGTGTGTGTGTGTGTGTGAATATGGGTTTGTTTCCACAGTAAAGCTCATACATGTTAAGCAGTTCCTGGTCCAAAATGCCACCACAGACACTGTCCAGGCCAGGTGGGCGTCGGTTAAGGGTGCCACGGGATACCGACTGACATGGGCATCCACAGGTACTGTTGCTTACCATCAGACAAAAGTATTAGAGTTATCATGGCAGGACAATCGACAAAAGTTACAAATAAGACCAACATGCCTCTTGTGTATCTTCCAGATGGCCACATAGAGAACATAAACCTTGGGGACAACTTTAACTTCTACATGATCCAGGGCCTCCACCTAGGCACTGAGTACACCATCACCATCAACCCCATCTTTGGAGACACGGAGGGGCCCGTCACCAGCACCAAAGCAAAGACATGTAACTAGCATACTTATTAGGAAGTACAAAAATACAAGCATGAGATCTAAAGGTATTATAGACATTATGCAAGACTACATTTGAGGATTAATGACAACCTTCTCTCACTCCCTCTCTCTCTCTCTCTCTCTCTCTCTCTCTCTCTCTCTCTCTCTCTCTCTCTCTCTCTCTCTCTCTCTCTCTCTCTCTCTCTCTCTCTCTCTCTCTCTCTCTCTCTCTGTTTCAGTGGAAAGCAGTGCAGTGCAAACGTTGAAGGTGTCCGCTGTGAGCACCAGCGCTGCTGTCGTCTCATGGAACAATGTCCCAGGAGCCACGGGGTACAGACTTGCTTGGGGACCCACCCCAGGTGATTAACTCATTTAGTCACTTTCAGCCTTCCTGTTTTGCTTGCTTCATAAAAGCATGCCCATACACTTTTAAGATCTTGATACATCTCTGGACTTCTGTATACTCTTTATATACAAAGATTTCCTTTTACAGTGAAGGAAATGTTGATAATATTTTACAGAGTTTGTTGGTCGGGACCGTCCCAGGCAGTTGGCTCTGAACGGCAGCACCACAGAGCACCAGCTGAAGAATGTAGCCCACGACACGGAGTATGTCCTGACCCTCTATGTGCTGTTTGGTCCTGTAGTGGGGCCTGGTATCAGTGCTACCTTCAAAACTTGTGAGTACTGACATTAAATATGCCTTCAATCCACTGGGACCACTGAGGTTTAGGACTGATTCGAATTGACCACTATCGGTTTGACTGTGTGGAATATTATGCTTTTTGTCTTGTTTTTTTCTTTAAAAAAGTATAATGCCAAGTCCAAATGTAATGATACACTAGCTTGAGTTTAAGTTTTCTGTTTTCTTTCTAGTGGCTATTGAGCAGCCCTCAATAGCAGCCCCAACACTGCAAAATGATATGGTTTAGGTTTAGAGAAAGGTTAAAAAGAAAGAATTACATTTTTTTCACAAATCTTTAAAGCGGATACGAGTAACATTTAAATATCTTTTAAACAACCTCATGTTTCCTCTGATAATCATAAATTACCTTTAACAGCAAACGAGACCATCAGTGCAAAGAAAGACGTTTTTATATAGTTTTTATTACTGCTTTTGGTCTGGTCGCACACCCAGTCCGATTTTCGGTTCGCTCGTGCAGGCTCTATGGTCACATATCCGTATTGGTTGCAGATTTCAGTGTGGCGCTGCAACGCGATTTGAGAAGCCTATCCCTCCAGGTGAGGGAAGGGGAGCGGGAGCCTTGTTTGAGACAGTTATTTGTCGTCATAAATGACTGATAACGGGGCTGAACCATCAAAGAAAAAAAAGAGAATGCAATGAAGAAAAGCGAAAAGGGAGAGTGAGTGATAGGCGGGCGGGAGGACGTTGCCAAGCAACGTGTATACAATTTCACGAGAGCGAAACTAGACTGCTAAATGAATGAGCGGTTGGTACTAACACAAAGTTTGCTTTGCTTCACCATCATCAGATAACCATTATCTGAAATAGTCATTATTTACATCAACAACACAAACACATTACCTCATCGTGATCCATAGTCTACTAACTGCCGTCTCTCATTCATTCGCTTTCTGTGAGGACACAGCTCCGTGAGAGAGAGAGTAGTTAGGTGACGCTGCTGAATCAACTCATTGCAAGCAGGTGTGTGTACTGACTGGCATTAGTTGATGCAGTGTCAAAACCACTCTCACGGAGCCGAAAAGAGTCCTCACACTTTCAACACACGAACATGCACTATATTGCGCCCTTCTCATTCCACGCTCACGCGCCTGGCACGAGCATTTGCGACAGCGGGCGTCGTAAAAATACTACCGCTTTTGTCCAAAGGGGACGCCAACGTGCCATCTTACTCGTAGTGCCTTTAATGTTATAGATAAAATGATTTAATCAACAATGTATTTACAAGAACAAATACAGGTTAATCATGATCCGTCTTCCCCTTTCTCAGCTCCATTGGGCTACGTGTCAAACTTTAAGGTGATGTCCTACACCAGTACCTCCATAGACGTGGAGTGGAGCCCCATTGTTGGAGCGACTGAGTACAAACTCTCTTGGAAAACAGGTGATACATGTTTGCCTCTGCCCCAGCCCAATATGTTATTCCCTATATAAAGCATTTATAGCCACTTGGTGTTTAGTATAAGAGTGAATAAAAGTTGTTAGAGTGACTCAATGTAAATATTGTGTTATGGCTGATCTTTGTGTATGTACATGTATGCCTGCAGATGAAAGCAAACCTCAGTCCCGTTACTTGGACAGCAGTGTTCTATTCCATCGTATCGTAAACCTGAACCCACAGTCCACCTACACAATAACCATCTGTGCAGTGTACGGCAACTCAGAAGGACCAGAAATCTCCTTATCGCAGCTCACAGGTACAAAACAAAAGTGTTGGTCGCACACTTTGTTTATATTGATTGTGATTCCTCTCTGAATCTTAATAGCTCTAAATGCAGTTGTGCGTCCCATTTGAATTGAATGGGGTAGGAACAGCCAGGTTCCTCATCCAGAGCCTCGGAACCCTCACTGTGTTTTTGTTTGACTGACATGTCATGTACTTTGGTCTACCCCTTTTAACCACAGCTCCTGTTGTTGTCACTCGTAGTATTTGTCACTGCAATCATTGTGTCACTGTCACTGTCAAAGTTAGGTGTAGGTTTATGACCCTGACAAATTAAAGGGGTTGTGAATAAAGCCACACCAGCTCATTCCGATTTTTCATTAAATACAATTATTTTGTAAATTGTAATGGGAACACAGTTGTATGATGTCAAAATAGGAAAGAAACTATATCGCCTGACCTGGTTGTTTGGTGTTGTTCTTTTAGCTGCCGTCTCAGACTCAGGGCCAGTCCAGGCCGTGAGAGAGGTGAAGGTTGTGGACATTGGAGCCAACTCCTTTGCCTTGTCCTGGAGGAAAACCCCAGGGGCTTCTGGGTACAAAATCTCTTGGGTTCCATTCCTGGGTGAGGAACCAAATATACGTTCAACCCATGTGTGCTTATACCCCGATACCTGATACTCAATTTTGTTGACTAAAAATAATAAATATTTCTTGGGTTTTTGCATTTTTCTCTTATAAAATGTTGTTACTACCATTTTGTATAATTGGTCATTACCCTACCCTGTCGTGACTTATGTAACTGTTATTAAGTACATAATAGTGCTGTGTTACATTTTCATTATCACTACATGCTGAAATTGTATTGTTCCCTCCTCTAGGGGGCGATGAGAAGTCCCATGTGGTATCTGCTGCTTCCACCACCTATACCATCAACAACCTGAAGGAGCGCTCGGCTTATAAGATCCAGGTGTCTTCCATGGCGGGCAACAGGGAGGGAAGCCCAGTCCTGGTCACTGCACGCACCTGTGAGTCCCCCCTGCCCAAAACAGTGAGGAACAGTATGGGATCTGCTGTCCATCTAGAGGGGTTCAGGGAGATAGTAATACAATTATATGAAACTCAAATGAACGGTGTCAATATGTCCATAATGTTTTAAAGTCTTAAGGAGTTATCAAATCGGAATATGCTGATTTCAACTATTTGTAACGGTGCATCCCTCCTCTGGATGTTTGTCTATTACCATCAGTTAGATTGAAATGTTGCCGTTTATTACAGTATAAGTTATCACCCTCTTTCTTTCCTGTTCTTCAACATACTGTAAGGCTGAGTAAATATATCAAATATTGTTTTTTTTTTCTACTTTAGTGGATCTTCCTAAAGTGAATGGCTTTGCTGCTCTGGACACCACAGACAGCAGCACTGTTCTGAACTGGACACGTGTGGCCGGCGTCTCTGGATACTCTCTGTCCTGGAGGCACATCTCCGGTCAGTGGAGAACTCATTATTTAGCATCACGTTGACATTCATATTTTTCAAATTTTCTGTCAAATATCTTTTCCGACAAGAGTGCTACTGGAGACCTGCTATTAGCACTGTTTGGTTTTAAAGTGGTATCATTTTGAGAGATCAATATTTGTTTGAATCAATTCCAAGTGCAGGATGACTTTTTTTTTTCAAGGTACTTTAGGCTTTGAAGTGGGTATGTAGCATGACACGTTATTGTATAGTGTATTGAGTCTCAACATAAGCACCCTTTGGTTGAAAAGGAAAAAATTAAGAAAGATGTTCACAATATTTGTAATGTGTCTTATTATATAACAGGTTTTTGCGGGAAAGTGGTTGTCATTTTAGTAACAATCAATTAACACTACTGTAGTTCACTCATATTTCCTTGTTATTCTTCTTCTCGGAAACTAAATCAACTGAAATAAATACTCTGCAACAATAACTTCTTTAATTTTTTGCCTTTTTTTAGTGTTGGAGACTAAAACAGAGACCCTGGGCCCTGGTTTCACCACCTTTAAGATCAGTGATTTGCTGTATGGAAGAACCTATATTTTCACCATCAGACCTTTGTATGGAGAAGTGGAGGGCCCAATAAGCACGGTGTATCAGAGAATATGTAAGACACATACATCTCACGTGCATGCTACATGTATCTAATGCTCTTCTTTAATCTTTCAATGATTTACTGTGACGTTAATCTAGACTGAATCGACAGTGTCACTGCACTGCTTTCTGTTGTGGGTTTAAACTGAAAAACACTTTGCACTTTAATTTGAAGCCCAATGAGAAATTGAGAAACAACAAAAAGATTGTTGTAATTTTTGCCCCTAGATACTCAATAAAGTACTTCAGATTTTTAATCCCACAAAGCAGAGGAGCAGCAGTTTTCAACTCTTCATCTCGTACTCACAGCTCAGATTCCTTTGTTCATTTTCTACATCATGTGTAGCAAACTACAACTCTGACTTAAGATTTTGTGTTATGACTCTTTGTGCCTCTCAGTGGGACAGGATCCTCCGGTGGTAACAGTCCAGTCTGTGCCAGCCACAGTCGGCCCTCGTATCACAGCTGCCATCAAATCTTCCATCACTCAGACACACGCGAGGACCACCAAGCCTCCCATTGCTGTGCCACCCATTAAAACCACCAAGAAGCCTCCTGGTCAGCCAAGTGTCACCGGAGCCAAGGAGACAGGAGTCACCTCCCCACGAGTAACCACACTCAGTGCTGACACGCCAGCTCAAACAAAAACAGGTAGAGAGATGACCCTGCTGCCTCAGAGCTCATTCATACGGTTTAAAGGTAGAGTCAGCGATTCTGTAGAATTCTTGTTGTCAAATTCACCTTCTATAAAAATCTTTGAATATCTCTCTTGACGATCTGCTACTTAAAAAAATTAGGTGTAAATACACAGCCTAGGCTCTGTGAACTGGTTTGTAAGCAAACGGTATCAACATGGCCGTTTACAGAGCCTAGGCTGTGTTTCAAAACTGGATTTTCTTTCAGCGCACCCACAGTACGGATCGTGTCACTGATTTTGACAAAAAGTTATTTTGACAACAAGCATTCTCCAGAATGACTGATGATGTACAGTATGAATATTCTACAGCTCAATTAAGAAATAAAGTGTGTGTACTTTGTACATGATTCAACATAGTATTGCCCCATTGTCCACATTAAATGGTGACAATGTATTTAGGATTTGTGTGTTTTTGTGTTTTGTCAGTGTGTGGTAATGCCAAAGCAGACATAGTGTTCCTAGTGGACGAGTCCTCCAGCATCGGCGCTAACAACTTCATGAAGATGAAAGACTTCATGTTCCGGGTGGCCACTTATTTCCCTGCCATCAGTTCACAAACTACACAGGTTTGTCTCGGTGTAAAAATATTTTCTTTTCATCCTGTCCCAGCTTCATTGTGGTAGAAATTTGTTTAATGTGTTACAAACCCTTACTTTGAATGACAAAAGTGGACAGCATCCAACTCAACCATGGCTTTTGATTTACTGAGAAGAGAGTGGTAGCCAAGGAAAGGCTGTGTTTCTTAATATGTATAGTATGTTTGAGGAGTATTTAAAGTTGCATCTCATTCATTTGTGTTTTCTCCGTCATCCCTTTCTCAGATAGCCGTGGTTCATTACAGTGATGAGCCTCGAATAGAATTCCGTCTGAATGACTTCAAAGACAGAACCTCCGTGCTCAGGGCGCTCAGAGCACTGCGCTATGTAGGGGGCAACACCAGGACAGGTTAGTGACCCTCAGCTCTCACTGGTTTTGCCTCTGTTTGCCACCTTTCATCAGATATAAAACTGTTTAAGTCCAGGTTATGACCCCAAAGCCTCTAATAGAAATCACAACAGTGTCATGCTGAGGATTGAAATGTATTTTACTTGGTCCTGCCACCATATAGATGTATACAGACATACTGACAGCTGACTTCCTCTATATCGGTATAAAACAAATGGACAAATACAAGCTTAAAAAACTAAAAACAGTCTAATGTTATTCATTTGTTTCAATGCACATCACAGCTATTTATAGAGGGGACCATGTTATCCATAAAAAAACAATGATTTAGTTATTGTTGTTTATGGAAGGGGGTCAAATAAACTGAACCTCTGGCCCAAATGATTTATTGTGTTATATTCATGTTATAAAATCTTGCTTTTGATTCTATTGTTATCATCTTTTGTCTGCTTCATTGGTTGTTGTTGTTGTTTTTTTTTTAAATCTATTTTATCAGTAATAGTTTCTATATCCTACTCTCATCACATCAGTCATGTGTGATGTTCTTCAAAATATGCTATGATAATCAAATGTGATTTATTGATGTTCACTGCCTCCACTCCTCTATATGCTGCACATTCCTATGGCGACATCATTGCATTGCCTCATGAACATTTTTTTCTTAGTCTCGCAGCATTTGTAGAGCAGACTCAAAAAGCCTCCCAAAAGTTTAATTATTTTCTCTTAATACTTTTTGCGTTCCCTCAGGAAAAGGCATCAGCTACGTTCTGCAGGAGCTGTTCCAGGAGTCTCTGGGGATGAGGAAGGATGTGGCCCACGTTCTGGTTCTCATTACTGACGGCAGGGCCCAGGATAATGTGGTGCCATCCTCCAGGATTGCACGTGCTCTGGGTAAGTCAAAGTTATTATAAAGCCCTCAAAACTAGGGTTGATGATACATAGTTGTACTTTGGCAAAAGACAATGTCAATGTGGAGATAGCAGAGCGTTTGCTTTTAGTGGTCCACTTTTAAGTACATTTCTGCACGTACCTGAGCGTGTTCCGCACATAAAGAGAGAAAGAAGCTCAACTGGCTAGCCACAACAGCCACAGCAGTTGTTATCATGAATCATACGTTAGTAAAACTACAACTTATTAAAAATTACCACCATCATTATGACTGTCCAATCACACTCACTTTACCTCCACTGGTGCCACTACTTAGAAGGAATTTCTGAAAGTTCCATAGTGCCCCTTTAATTGAAATGTAATAAACAAGATTGAAAAGTGCCGCATGGATTATCATGATGTGAATGTGTTTCTCCCCAGGTGTCAGCGTCATGGCAGTTGGAGTTGCCAATGCAGACATTGATGAGCTGCATAAAATCGCCGCGCCCGCCAACTACAGAAACATCTTCTACTCACCGACCTTTGATGATTTCCCTTCCATTGAGAGGGAATTTATCAACAGTATCTGCAGTGAGGAGCTCCTCTCCGAGTTCAAAATGGACGACGAGGCAAGACACAAAACAAAGCAAAAAAATATAGTCCCTCTCATTATTTTTATTATTTGTTGAGATATGGATAAAGTATATTTCTAATAACCTCATATATTCATACATGTTAAGTAAACCAAACTTTTTTTATGTGATTAAAGTTCAATACTCACTATACTAAAGTTGTACATGGAAAGTAAATGCACCTAAAAGACATTTAGTAAAGGTCGTTCCAACCACCTCAAATGCAAATGGTTCGGCATGAATAGTGACCCCCTGTTATATAAATGAAAAATCGAATCCCTTTTTTTTAATTGACTCACAAGGACTCTGTAGGTGGAAACACTCCAGCAGTCTTGACTTCAGCTTTGACGTCAGCTGAAATGAACGCAGCTCTATTACACGGCCATCTCTGCCCACTTTGTTTTACTTTGTGTCAGCTGTCCACATGTTATCTTTTGACCGATAGGTACTAATGAATGCAATTGTTCCTCATTTTCACGTGTTTAGTTCCATCAGCTGGACACCCCGACTGGAGACCCAGAGGTGCCGGTAAAGCCTGAGGGTCCCTGCTCTTCCCAGTGTGTGAAGGTCTGTTACTCTGAAAATAACAAAATCCTCCTTCTTCCAAACCCCTGTCATTTTAGACATCATGGTTGCCGTCATCACTCTCAGCTATAGTGCAACCTAATGTGTGAGAGGCTACAAATCACCCTAATACAAGACAATCCATTATAAACACACATAGACATTGTTACTGCCTATTATGGGTCTCTTTCATCATTCGCATCCTGGTTTGAATTTCACTGATTGCACGGATGTTTATCTGTATCTCTATCTATTGGTCACGTTAACAATGCTTTGATTCATGAGTTTTATTATTAATCATATTCCTTATCTGTTTATCCAGGGCCAGAAAGGGGAAAGGGTGAGTCAAATGAAATGAATGAATTATGAAATTGATTTAGAAGTACATATTTTAAAGCAGTGTTATTTATTTTCATGATTCTGACTGTTTCAGGGAGATGGTTCTGGTTTCGGAGGTCTGGTATGTTGATTCTTAATAAGTGAATCCCTTAGTGCTGTGAAATTTACTTGATTATTTTGATAATTAAAGGTGAAGTCTGATTCTGGAGAATGCTTGTTGTCAAAAACATTTATTGTCAGAATCAGTGAATGACTTGTCACAGTCCACTACTTGTCCGTACTGTTTGTTCGCTCATAAATCCAGTGTCAATACACAGTTTATAGGCTCTGTAAAATGGCATGATTCTAGCTATGGTGGACCTCCTTCGTTTTCAACTTATAGAGCCTAGCCAGTGTATTAACCCCAGATATATTTTTTTCAATGCACACACAGGTAGCGGATTGTGAGGAGATATTCACTGATTTTGACAAAAAGTGATTCAACAGAATCGCTGACTCCACCTTCAATTTGAATTTTAGAATAACCTGTACTCCTATTGTTTGTTTGTTCAATTAGAGTTTTAGGAAAATCCCTGGACACAATGATCCTTTCACTTCTTCCAAAGGAGAAAAGGGAGAAAGGGTGAGAATGAACACACACAAACACATGCAATACAAACAAGCACCATTGTGATCATCATCTGCTGTCTGTTTAGCTGTAATCTGCTTTAAAGCTGATTACACTTTTTCCCTTTGTTCAATCCAGAAAGCCAAGGGTGCTGCTAGATTTGTCTCGCAGCACTTTTTTTTCTGAAAAGTTTTAATACAATTTCACTAATTTGCAATGAGGTGACATTTCTAAATTGTTTGATAGGGGTTCAAGGTTCAAGAGATTCAAGATGCACCTTTTATTGTTACATCTCAATTGTACAAGTATAAGATGGGTGAAAAGCTTAGTTATTGGCTCCTAGTCATTGCAGCAAGAGGTGACCTGCAGTCTGTTATTTATTCCTAGACATTTACAGTAAATGTTCACACAACTGCTCTGCTGTATATGTCCACTATTTCATATTATTGCTGTTATGCCTTTTTTGATATCTCTCATAACCCTGCTGTGACTGTGTGGGATGAGTGTGTGTATGTTGAATACTTTGTTTACCAGCACAGACCATAATATTTTAATATGACAGGGACCTCCTGGAACAGATGGTGTCCCTGGGTTACCAGGGCGACCAGGAAGGACCGGCCCCCCAGGTTCTGGAGGCCAACGGGTAATGAACTTCAGAAAAAAAACAGAACTTCACATTGACTCACAAGTGTACTCTATTTGGTCTGATTCAGATTTTTTTATTTTATTCTAGGGGCCTCCAGGCGTTGCAGGTGATTTGGTAAGAATGAAATGACAAATACATGTAAAAAAAAAAAAAAACCTTTGGGTTTGGGTTAGGTTAGCTTTTTAAAACTGATATATTATTTTGATGCCCATTTTCTGGATGTGAATAAATAAAGTATCAAAACTTAATTCAAGGAAGATTGCTAAAATAATGTAGACATGTAATACATGTAATATATCTGCACTGAGCAACTTTTATTTTGTCCTTTAACACCAGACAGGAAGTTGAATTTTAAAATCGACTTTGAAGCCCATGGAGGCAAATTTGTGATGTTGGCTAATATACTTTATATATAACATTGACTTAACTTTACTTGGGAGAAACATTGTGGTTACATGTAACAAATATATGTTCATCTAATAATCACTCATCCTGTCTCTTTCTATGGCAGGGTATACCTGGATACACCGGTCCAAAGGGACAGAGAGGAGAGAGAGTAAGTTCAGCACATGCATTGCATTCAAACTGATTTCTTTCTGCAAAGATTTGAGCTAATATCACAGTTGTCAGCTGGATTTATCTACTATGCTGAAAGGGATTACAGTGCTATAACAACAACAACAAAAACAGCAAGGAATGGAAATTAATTTGTGTTTCCACTTTAGGGAGAGCCTGGATATGTGATGGCTGGCGCCGACGCAAATTTTGTTCCTGGACGGAAAGGAGAGCCAGGATCTTCAGTGAGAAAACACATTTTAAAAGTGTTTTATTATTTAATTATTTCATTTTGAACTTCAGGAAAACTAAAATATTATTGATTGCATGTTACAGGGACCACATGGCCCTCCTGGTACATCAGGGATCAACGGAGCTCCAGGCATACCCGGCCGGCCAGGACCAACGGGGTTACCAGGAATATCTGTCAAGGTAACACATGATAACAACGGCTCACTGTTTATGATATGAAATGTTTTAGGTAATGCAGACATGTTTGAGCTTCAAAAATAATATATATAAGAATAATAAGTAAAAAAGTAAGGGAATGTAAGACTTGCCTACGGTATTTAGTGTGAAGTTTCAAAAAATGCTTATAAACATGTTTCAACCAAAGCTTTATTCTCTCTCTTTATTTACCATGTAGGGAGATTCTGGAGTGCCAGGAGAAAAAGTAAGTATGAAAGCGGCCATTTATTAGCCTTATAAAAAAGGTTTCATTTACAGCGTTAGTACCACACATCATACATTATGTCTAGTTGCATATTATTTGTAATGCATTTATGATCAGATAGTATTATCATAAAATATGCAATGTTTCATTTTTTATCTGATAATACTTTATTTCATTATTTTTCTTAAAGGGTTTACGTGGGAAGCAGGGCGCAAATGGAGACAAGGGAGAGACTGGAAGAGATGTAAGGAAATAGCTGATAACATTGTTCGAGCTGGGAGAAGACATTGCATAACACAAATGAAAGTGTTGGCATCTGAAAAAGAAATTCTGCAGATTTAGATATTTTTTTCTCTCTCTCTCTCTCGTTTGTTTATGTCTCTCACACACACAAACTCTTATGTACACACACATATTCAAACTACTGTAGGGAATTGCAGGTTTGCCTGGTCCCATTGGCATTGATGGGGTGACAGGATTTCCAGGTCAGAAAGGAGATAAGGTAAAAACGTTACACAGTTTACAAAAAATACATGAATACAAGTTATTATGGCCTGATTAAAAATCCTTCTTTGCAGGGTGAAGAAGGGATTGGCATACAAGGTATTCAAGGTCCTCGCGGAGAGCGGGGAGAGAAGGTGAACGCAACAACTTAAATGGGGGAGGAGGGGGGAAATCTACTACTAGAGTCGTCAGCATCCATAGCATCACATACTTTGATAACTTAGTTTGAATACTATATTAATGAGAACAATAAGATAATTGTTTTATGGGACTGTCACATTATTGTTAATTAATGGGATTCCTCTGGATGTATCAGTATCAAATCCAATTTTCGTTTTAATGTTTGAACTGCTGTTTTGCAGGGAAATATTGGCTTAACGGGACCAGTTGGCCCAAAGGTAAAAAACATGAAAAAAGCATTTGAACACAAGATAATGTGTCTGTGTGGAATGTCTTTGTGGAATAATATTTTCTATGTCATTTTTCTCTTAAGGGTGATCTTGGAGAGCAGGGTATCCAAGGAATCATCGGACTTCGGGTGTGCACTTCATCATTGTCTCCTATTCAGTCGCACAGCATGAGTTCTTGCATATTTTACCCTCAAATACATATAATCAATTGTGTGCAGTTTAGTCCAATGGGATTAAACCAAACCTACTTAAAGGTGCTCCGAGGAACTTTCAGTTTGTGTTAATTATAGCGGCCCCTTTGGACAAAAGCGCTAGTGTTTTTACTACGCCAGCTGTTGTTCCTGGGTGAGCGTGCCTTGCATTAAGAAAAACTATATCAAAATAGCATTCTTTTCACTGATGGTCTTTGTTTGCTGTTACATGTAATTTATGATTACCAGATGAACATTTTTCAGAAATATTATACATACAATTATACAGAAATATTTAAAAGTTCCTCGTAGCTACTTTAACTAAGGTTATTATTGGTTAAGAATCAGTGCCGACAGGATTCAAAGCTATAGTGATTTTATTTTTTTACTTGCAGGGAAAGAAGGGATTCAAAGGGGAGCTAGGAGACAAGGTGAGTTCACCCCAAAACCATTTCTACTTTCTCTTTATTCATTTAAAACTATTTCCTTTAATATGATAAGGTAAAATAATTCATTTCATTAAGCTAAGAGACAGGTTAAGGATTGGCACCAGAATAAATATGTGTGTTTGTGAAAGTGAATGTGTATTGGTTCAGTTTTCAGTGTGGATTTTACAAATACATATTTGTCTTTTCAGGGAGACCGAGGAGAGATGGGACCAGTAGGAACACAAGGACCCTCAGTGAGTGAGGATTATATCTTGAAAGATGTGGCCTAAATTGATAATATACATGCATTTTTATATACTTCAGGTTGACATTTGAAAGTGCTCAGACAAAATATACTGGACAAAAATTTAAATAAAAAAATGTATATACACACACTGTATATATACATTGGATACTGCCTGCACACTGGAGCACATCATTATGCCCTTCTAAACTAAAATCATAATTGCTTCCGCTTACGCACCTGAGCATATTAAAATACGCTCTCTAATTTGTTTTTGATTACAAAGAAAGCCCCTAAGGCAGATGCAATTTATGTTTTTGGGACCAAGTCTGTAGTGTAAAGTGTCTTGAAAAGCTGGTGATAGACTATTTAATAACGGTTTCCTAATGTCCAGACAGTTTCAATTGCTAAAGGAACAAATGAGGAAGCCATTTTGTTCTGGGCTTCCAATATTAAGCTCTATTGGAGTCAGAGATGGTGGTGATTACATACCATCATGAGCCAAATTGTCAAACCTCAGTGGGTAATCTTTTGCAAATGGGCCATCATCCTGCATCACTGATTTTTAATTTGAGGCAGCAAAAGTACCTTGGAAGAGAGAAAAAAAGATGCCATGAGGGGCCATCTTTTCATATTTTGTAATACAGTTTTTCAAATATAACAATTGACAAAGTGCTTTAACAGACATTATTTGGGAATGATGATTATTGTTTAAACAGTATTTTTTCAATTTATGATGGCATATGATATTTAAGTACAATTTCTTTCTATTTGTCTGTTTACATTAAATATAAATAAACAGCTGTTGAAGTTCAGACAGAAATATTTTTGTTCACCTTAATTTTTCCAGGGACACACTGGGCCATTGGGGTTAAAAGGAGATACAGGTCCAAGAGGAATTCCTGGAGATCCTGCCAAGGGTGTAAGAAGACTCTATTTAACTCCTGAACTATTGAATCTTATAAATAAAAGCACTAGATCCTCAATAACCAGTATTCCTTTCCTTTCAACAGATAATTGGCCCAACTGGAAAAAAGGGTGTCAGGGTAAGGGTGCCATTTCCATTCAATCTGGAAAAAGCTTTTCTTTGACTGTATGCAACGCCTTGGCGCCAGTATTGTTTTTACACACCTCTTATTTGAAATCACTACAACTTACCTACTTTAAAAAAAATATATATATTTTTCAAGAAGCAAATCGGGAAAAAAAGTAAAGAAAAAACCCAGGACCTTTAAGAGAAAGAGTACCTTATAATGTGTGTTACCTATTTGTAGGTTTGAGCCTTAAAGAAATGTAATTAAATAATGAGACATACACTAAAAAGAAATTCAACTCTCCATACTTAGTAGTATGAAGGATCCTTGAAATTGAAAAAAAAACAGCTCATACTTATTTGCTGAACATCCAGTAATAATTATTGCCTGTTTATACTTTTGAAATTAAGTTTCAGTTCAGCTCATTGAGTTAATTCTTGGCCTATGAAACAGCAGGTGAAAAATCAATCTCACCTGAATGTCACATTACCAGATTTCAGCGTTATATCATCAGCATATAGAGTTTTCCCCTGTTGACACCGACACGTACCAGACCAGGTTTAAAGTTAAATAATTAAACCTTGGTCTCGATTTCATTTCGTTGTTTACATATTAGTTCTTTGTGTGCACCTACTGGGGTTTTACTCAACCAATTAGGTCACTCATGCCTCACTACAGATTCAGGGTGTGAGAAGGTGTTGACGGGAGAATAAGTTATACTCCGTTGATAGGTTTTTCCCAATCAATCCAAAGATTTGAACCAGGGACAAAATCTATGGGCTTCTCGTTAGATTGTTATATTTTCTCACAACCTCACATATGTCTTATACTGTCATAAGTCAGTCAGCCATGGCCAAGTGATACCCTTAATGTTTGATTCTGTCGAGAGTCGAGACATTGTTGATTAATTGTTGGGGGTATTCTTGCACACTCAGTATCAGTCCTTTGGGTCATACTTATCAAACACAATTAAGATTTTCTCTCATTCGCTTTTGCTGTGGGACTGAATGCTCCGTTGGATATGACTTCTTTCATCTTGGTCCACAGGGTGCCATTTAAAGTGATCGGTTTTGTTTTGAAATTGTTGCGATAGTTTGGTGTGGTGAACCACTCACCATTGATGTCCTGTGTACGTGTGCATGAATCTGTGCATGTGTTCTTCTGTTTGTCAGGGAGACATCGGTCCAATCGGCCTCACAGGCCCCCAGGGAATAAAGGGTGCACAAGGAGGCAAAGGAGAGAAGGTAAGTAACGAGAAATACCGTATATATGTGCACTTCCGGTAAAATAAGTGTAGGCCTATATAAAGATTTTTCTTTGGTTTGACGTATGCAGGGTAGCCCTGGTTTTGGGATTCCAGGACAGCAGGGTCCAAAGGGAGAAAATGGCGAGAGGGTGAGTCACCACCATACAATGTTAAATCATTCATTTAACAACAACCTTGATGCAGAAAATAGCTGTTGATTGCTATTTTATTTATGTGTTGTCATATTTTCTTTCCCATTCACAGGGAAATGTTGGTTTGTCCGGAAAACCAGGACCAAAAGTAAGTGTATACTGACAACTTTGCTTAACGCTGCTCCGTATAATATTGTTGTGTTAGTGATGGGTCAAATTACTATGTGAGATGAAATACAGAAATAGTAAGCATCAGATGAACACAGAGGAACATTTGGCAACTAAATAGCCTTTTATTTCTCTCAGTGGTTGGTGGAGACCAAAACAAAGATCACAAATATGACTTTTACGTTTGCACAAATAGATCCATTTCCCCCAAGTGGCTATATAAACTGATTTAATACTGCTTGCATTATCTAGGTATTTTGTGTTATTTAGGTGAAATTATAATAGAAACTTCCAGTGCAACTATGAAAATCCATGAAACTTTTGTTTTTATTTATTTATTAAACTTATTATTATTTTTTTTTTTTACCAAGGCTGTTGATGTTACTAAAAGAGGAGTCATGTGTTTTTCCCCAGGGACAGGATGGCTTTAAAGGCGACAAAGGGAGCCTTGGGTTAATTGGCAACCCTGGAGAACCGGGATTAAGAGGTAAAGATGTAAGTAAATCCTGAGTTGCTGTTCCAGCAATGATACAAGTTGGTGGGATGTATTCTCTTTTCATGTAGTTTTTCTTTTGACAACATTTTCTCAGTAGGAAATTCAAAGTATTAATTAAAACAAAAGACATCATTAGAATATGCCTTAGGCTATGTCGTTGATATGTAAAAGTGAAGAAAATTTAGATATACACTGTATATACAGTATTTGCAGATATATGTCTAGGTATTGACATTGTAATATTGGTGACATTTACTGTTGACTTTGTGTGTAGGGTTTACCTGGAACTAGAGGAGACCAAGGAACTAAGGTAAAGTCAGCATGGTTACTTGATGCTTAGGTTTGTTTTTGTTGTTCACCAAATTATGATTTAATCAATACAATGATGTGCTAACATTACTAACTGTAAGTGATGACGTCACTTTTATCTATCACAGGGTGAACTAGGACCGCCTGGAGAGCCTGGTGACAGAGGAATAAGGGTATTACTTTAGTGTTTTCAAGTCTAAAGGAAGAAATGTTATTAAAAGGAGTTATGAAAAGAATCATATTTTAAAAAGTCACCTTTGTAGTAAAATCTGTATGCAATGCACTGTGGTATTGTTTAATTTGCTGTTTATATTGCATTTCAAAGTCTCCTCATTTCCAACCTCCAGTTTAAGGACTCTTAAGCTGAACGTTGCCACTTTTTTTATTTTCTTAAGCCGATGCTGTCACACTGCGGTCTGCCAAGACTCCTGCACCACAGTGCACGATACGGAAATCATACACGGTTTCTCAAACAAGTGCAAGTGTTTTAATTGCTTTGTTTATGTTGATCAGGGTCCACTGGGGTTACCAGGGCGACCAGGGGACCCAGCAGAGAAAGGAGATCATGGGACGCCTGGCCTGCTCGTAGGTTCTTTGAAAATTCATTAAAAGCATACGACTTAAATGAATATTATTTTGATTAATACTCTGCGTTAGTAACGTCTCTATTGAACAAAACCTTACCTTTTGGTTTATTTTGTTGAGTTAATGTAAATAAATAACTGGGATAATTCAGATTAAACCGCAATGCTTAAAAATAACCTGTCATTTTTTTATTTTTCTGAAGGGTATTGATGGAAAGAAAGGCGACAAAGGAGCGCAGGTTTGTATTCACCACCATCTCTCTCTCTCTCTCTCTCTCTCTCTCTCTCTCTCTCTCTCTCTTTCTTTCTTTCTCTGTCTCTCTCTGATGCGCCTGTTTATTGTTTCTCCTGAATTGACGCCCTCTGATCACTCTTCTGCGTCAGTCACTGTTTCACATCTTCACAACCTGCTATCATCCTGTGAATTTATTATTTCCAATTCGATAATAAAAATCAGTAATTAAATGTGGCTTTTGTGTGTGCCACCCTTCAATGGGTCTACTTTCCCTCCCTTTGTGTTGCAAATATGGATATGTGTTTAGCAGTGTGACATTTGAGATTTTTAACTGTGTCGCCCTTGTGCTCTTCTTTTGATCACAAAGGGAAAACCTGGACCTCCGGGAGTACAAGTAAACAAACCCTCTATTATCATATCTGACTCATCAGTTCAGCCATCAGGGCATTGGTTGAAACAAAGCTTGTAAAGAACAAAGAAAAAAACCTACACCAAATTTTTGTTCTCATTCAGCCGAGAGAACGTGTCAAATAAAAAAAGTTAACTTTTGATTTATCTTTTTTTTGTCCTACAAGATCTCTACAGACAGCAACGTACTTACCAGAGTGATTAAGGTAGCTGGAAGTATTACATGCAACATGCTTTATTTTATTTTATTCAGTGATTATTTTTATTTTTATCAGGAAATTGAAATTTCTCACCATTCCTTTTCCTTTCCTTCAGGGTGAATCAGGAGAGCCTGGTCAGCCCGGACTGAGAGGAGAAACAGGTCTGCCTGGACTTAGAGTGAGTATCACTTGCTGCTGTCACATGTCACACATTTGTGTGTTCACTTTTTCGGTTGTGTGTTTTTGTTTTGTTTAAAAAATATCTAAAATAATGTATTTTTTTAAAACAAATGTGTGGCCTAAAAGTGACCGTGAACTTGATCATTTTCTAGCTATAGTTGATACTTTTGTTATTTGTATTATCTCTAAACTAATTTGGCATCTGTCAAACCTTTGTAACAGAAAATGATAATAAAGCTCTCTTGAGTCACCCAAATATTTCAATATTTCTCTCCCTTTCTGCAGGGTTCAGAGGGGAAACCTGGGTTACCAGGATCATCTCTGGTTTGTCATATTAAATTGCATTTGTTGTTCTACTGTTTGCATTGGCAGAACTTTTATGCTTGTTTAAAAATGTGTATGTGTTGAAATATGAAAATGTTTGCTTGGCAGGGGGGTTCTGGAAGAGATGGATTCGATGGCTTACCAGGGAGACCAGGAGGGAAGGTAAAACAACACAGTTTTAATTGTAATATAGAAATCTGTCCATGTGAATTGCATTGGTCATCGCTCATTCACAATTTGTTAACTGACAAGGTTTTTTTCATAACTGCAGGGTGACCAAGGAAAGAAGGGAGCGCTTGGTCCGGTAGGTGCACCAATGTTTTTGTTTTTTTATTCTGTTTGTGTTAAGACATCAGTCAACATGCAAGGATTTTTTTTTTTTAATTATATAGAAATCCCGCAGGAGCTGTTAATAATTTGTCACATAAATGGAAAATGTGCAGAAATAATTGTATTTACTTCATTACAATTACCTTAGACACATATTATTTGTTTGGACGTTATTTATTTTTATGTGTTTTTGTACGTATGCATGTGAACAGAAGGGAGATAAAGGAGACCAAGGCAGGGCTGGGATTGCTGGAATCCCTGGGTTACCGGGAACACCAGTGAGTATCTCTGTGAAACATGGCAACCCGCGGCTCTAACATTAACCAATCCATCCTTTAAACGTTTTTTCTCTTAGCGACGGTCATGATAATCTGAAGATATTTCCTCTGCTCTACAGGGGAAACCTGGCATTGATGGGAAGAGGGGCCTGCCAGCAAAAGATGTGAGGATTATTTTCATTATAGCACTTTGCAGCCTGCACTCCGATGTTCAAACTGTGTTGCTATTTTTAAGTTGAATGACCACAATTGGAAATGGGTTTCCTTCTCACAGGGAGATAGAGGAACAAAAGGAGATGACGGGAAGAAGGTATTTTTAATGTATTAGCTACAACCTGCTAAAACATTTCAAAACCAATTTTATGAATATGCGTGTTAACTGTTTTCCGCCTCATTTCAGGGAGACAAGGGGGACGCAGGTGCAAATGTAAGCAGCTGAAAGATTAAAAGATAAACCAATATTATTTATGAGAAAGTTCAGGCTGAAACATTAGAGCATTTGTTTCCTTCACAGGGTGGCAAAGGGGAACAAGGACTTCCAGGTTTGCCTGGTCGGCAGATGCTCGTCACTTCAGAGGTAAAAAATAATCACTTTACATTGTCAGTGATTTATTAAACAGGGAAGCAGATTTCCTATTTCAAATCTTCTTTCGAAAGCATAACACAATATTAAAGCCATAGTGCATTCTTTTGTCATATGAATGAATGTTGGTTGTATTGTAGCCATCGCCAAACAAGTTAACACAAAGTTGATTAATACGCCTATCAGCTCCACAGAACTCTCTGTATTTCTCAGTATGGCAGCATAGGCCAACTGGTGTCTCCCCCTGCCACTGGTGCAGGTGCTCAGAGAAATCCCAAGAAGTATTCAGTTGTTCATATTAGTGCTAAGAAAACACCTGGACTTACAGCAGAAGGAATCAAATCCATGCGTGATCACCATAGACTTACCTCATGTAAATGCACCGACCGTGTTGTTGTAATGAATCCTCATGGGGTCAACGTTATTGCTTTAAGCGAAGAATTCCGGGTTGCACCTGCAAGAGTTATTATCTTGGTTAATTTCTGTTTGCTGGTGCTTCAGAAAAACATTCAAGCATCTCCACAAAGCCCTGTCTGCAGGCGGCAGGCCCCTAATAACTCTGATCCGTTCTCAGGGCGCCTCCATTGACGAAATCCGAGAAGCGTTCCCAATCCCAATGGGTCCTCCAGGAGCTACTGTGAGTTTGATGCTTACACACACACACACAATATGTTTCAAGATATGTATAGCTCATGAATAATGGCACATTATTCAGCTGTTGCAAGGCACAATTCATAATTTGTCTGATTAATCCGTCAGAGATGACTATAGTGCTCCTATTGTGGGTTGCTGTGAGTGGCAAGCTCCACCTCATGCATCGTAGATGCACGTTCCAATGATTGCTTTTTTGTTTCTGTGTGTTCAGGGTTCACCAGGAATGAAGGTAAATGGAATATAATGGTTTAAACTCAATCTCATAAAAATAAAAAAATGAAATATTGTCTCTGTAGCTCATTTGTATTCTTTTTGCAGGGTGATAAAGGAGAAATAGGCCTGAAAGGAGAAAAGGTAGCACTTCAGTGTTATCCCTCAAAAACATATAAATGGAAAGGGAAACACTATTTTCACTGCCCTTACTTTATTGTTCCCATAGGGCAATACTGGAGCTCCTGGAAAATCTACTGATATAAAGGTGATGTAGAAATAGCTCATGTTGCACTTTTAGCTTTATTTATGCTCAATATGTTCATATTTTAAATGCCTTTTCTTTTTTCTCCAGGATATTGAAGTGATGTTTGAAGACTACGGAATAAGGGTGAGCTCTGAGTGTGACATTGTGAGAGTTTTTTATTAGGTGGATAAATAGGTAACAGTGTCCCAGTTTGACAGTTTCTCAATAACAACTTCTTTTTCTATTCTTTTTCAGCTGCCTCTGCTGAAGGTTTTGATTGACAGGCTGCTGCAGGAGGGAATAGAGGAGCTGCTCCGCGTGCTCGACACCTCAAAGAGAACAGCGGAAAACACGGAAACACACACCTCCAATGTCATCACTGAATACACGGTACATTGAGTCTAAAAAAGGAAGGGTGTTGTTGGCTAAGTTCTAATGCTATTCTGTGGCCCATCCTCATGAGACACCATTGAAAGTCATCAGCCCTTAACCGAATAGTTAACAGCTGCAGGATGCGATGGTTTAAAAAAAAGTCCAAGTGATTTCTACCTGAACTAAAATACTTTCACTAATCCATTTCATCGTCTCTTTTTTGATGAGCAACCATTTTAGTTATGAGTCATCCAATTCATCTTCATGTCATTTAACAAAAGATCAAAAAAAAAATTGTTTAAAGTGCGGTGAAAAATTAACTTATTATACTTGTTTTCTCATCGCATTGTCTCAACAGAGTTCAGAGAAGTTTGGCCTGAGCGGTCAGCCGTTGTCAGACTCTTTGACAACTGTGAGTGACTTTAAAACTTCCATCTTGAGTCTTCCAGTGACTTTTTCATAAAATAAAAGGAAATAATATACCTTAAAAGTGAGAGTATTAATCCTCTTTCCAAAGGCAAATCCTGGATTTTTCTCCAATCAAGAGTGCATTTCTTGGGGCCGTTGTTGATAATAATTCAGTAATCTGCCACTTCTCTTATTGGTTTTTGAGATACCGACAATGACAGAAGAATTTTCTCCCGATTGTCCTTTAAAGTTTTAAGGAAAAGTTGTGAGGTCTCAATATGTGTGTAGATCAGCACAAAAGAACATTTTTGAAAGAGACAAGGTGCTGTTGCTCCCTTCTTGTTTGATTATTTTCAAACTTCAGCAACACTTGTAGTAACAGAACAACTTTATTGTGAGAGCAGAACACTTTGGCTTGTGTCCGCCTACATCTCATCATCCTACTAAGAAGATTAAAAAAATATTCATCATTATACTGATATTGCCACTGATATATTTTTACCTTAAAGTTGATGCCACTGTTTCAAAAACCTGCACTCTATCTCATATGCACTGATTCTGTCTTTTGATGTGAAGGACCCTTTAAATGAAACGGCAGGGCGGCACAGTGATGGAGCATCTTCACTCAAAATGAATATGAGCGCAGTCAATTCTACTTCCAATTATACCACGACCCGGGAGGTAAATATGTCTGACAATCAAGCATGCCCGCTTCAGATGTGTCATTTTACTCAATTGTTAAAAACATGCCGAGTACATGAAACATGTTCACCATTTGTCATATTGAACACAGTCGGATCTTTGTGTCAATTTTCCCTTGATATCCGGCATTGAGAAGAAGAATAGTTCTTGATACTGTGAATTTTTTTTACCCTGACTTTTTACTATCATGAATTCAGAAAAAAATATTTATATACAGTGTATGGTATTATTATTATATTATTACTGGCTAGCTTTTCATCTGATGTGAGAGTGAAAAATAAACTTTCTGCCATGTTTTCAGTATAAAGTGGTAGTATTTTTAAACCTTACAAAAGACTCAAGTGTCCGATATAGTTTTGTGTTTTTGTAGTGTTTTGTTCTGCTGATTACCAATTAAATGTCAATTGTGTATGTCAGACTGTTTCAGGGTTCCCAGAAACTGCGGTGGAGACTGCTCTCCTCTCTCAGGAAGACTCTCTAAAGAAGACCTCAGGGCAAAAGAAAAAGAATAGGGAACGTGGGAAGGTAAAGCCAGGGTGAACCTCTTCGTTTTATCCATGACTGGGTTTTCCCCCGCATTGAATAAAAACCATCAGGAGTACTGTGTGCAACATAAACATACAATACTACTTCCATAATTTTTCTTAACAAGTGTTATTATTTTCCTTGATTGTCCATGATAACTTATAATACCTCTTATAACTTACTTATAAAGTATAGTATCAAAGGAGCGTTCTGGTATTGCATGTTTTAGCTCACCCTACCTACCTTTCAGGTATTAACTGATTTGGGAGAAGCAATCAAAGCTTAACATTTTTTACTTTGAAGCCTCAAAAAAGTATCTGATTTTGTGTTTAATTCCTTCTTAATCAAATTTAGAATGTGTTTCCAGCATGCAGACAATGCACTGCACTGCAATACATTACATCAGTTCAATAATCTCCCCTAAAAAAAACTAATAAATGCTGCCATGACTCAAAATCAGTGGCTGCCTGGAAGGAAGGAAACTAGGAAGGCAATTTTAATGAATCACTCTTTACATTAAATGTGAAGTGTGAATATATTCAAAATGTATCAATTCATCATAATGTAAAGTATATTTGATTTGTAATAATGGGTTGAAACATGCACATACATACACAAACAGCTCTCAACCATTCAGTAACTTCACAACCAAAACATCTTTCTGTAAAGGTGTTCTATTCATTATTGATATTCATTAACTACTTATTTGCCCTCTTAGAATATATCCCTCAACTTAAAGTATCAACTCATTGTTTCATACTTGATCACCAGCGTCTGAAGCATGAGAAACCTTTATCTTTTTTTCTCTCCGACTGTGAACTTCTTAACCAGGGCAAAGGAAATAAAGGACGGAATAAGAGGCAGAGACAACGCCTGGTAAATGTCCTTGAAGGGGTCCACATTTTAGCCTGAACACTTGAACTACACCTTTGTCTTTACTTAACAAAAATGCAACTTACAGCCATCTCGCCCTGCAACTGCACCCTTGACACTGGCTCACGCTAACATGGCGCAAACATAACACCTTACATATGTAGAAAAATAACAGCTTTTGTACTAAAAGGTAACGAAAATAATCATTAGAAACTAACATTTTAAAGAAATATAACAAATAGTTATTATTAACCAGTCTTTGTATACATGGTGTGGCTAGTTGAACTAAAAGCATGCATTTGTCTCAACGTCCATGTGCTTTTTTGTGGTTTCTTTCTCGTAACAAGTTTGAAGCCTTTGATTGACGGGATGCTTTGTAATGGCTTTGCATTGTCGTCGTCCAGCCATTGACACCAATGATTCATTCTGACCTGTAATAATTGTCACTCCTTCTTTACCCAAAGACAAGTGAAGGGGATGAGCAAGACGAAGAGGAGGCAGAGGAGTTTTATAACAGCGAAGACTACAGCTACGACTACAAGGTGGGCAGCTGGTGGTGTCTAATTCATGGACTGTGGGAAACTTTCAATATAAAAGTAGTTACTTGATGACGTGGGTTTTGTTCTAGATTTGGTGTTGTTGTAGTGGCCAACAGCCTTGTCACATTTATAATTATTTTTTCCTATTTTTAGCTGCTTCTCATCCATGCCCACACTAAATGCTTGATTAATGATACGCCCACTATCCAAATTAATTATCAAGAATAAATGAGTTAGCCCACTGCATCTGCTCTGCACGCCATCCACTGTCTGTAGCTTGTGAGTATTTAAAGTTATAATGTATTTATTTATTTTTTTCCTTTAATAGGAAGAACTTCAGCCAGATGACCCTTCATCGGCCCCTCAGGAGTGGAGAGACAACAGACAGGTACATGTGCCTCAAACAGCATGCTCACATCTGTTTCAGCTGGATCTGGTAATGTAGAATAATGCTCCATGTTTTGGTGTGTGTGTGTGTGTGTGTGTGTGTGTGTGTGTGTGTGTGTGTTTTCTATCGTACAGCTTGAAGTCCACACAGATGAATTCCCCCATCCAGTGGATACAAAGGTTAGCGCCAAGATAATAACAACTCATTCACTGTTGCATGACTGTACAGTGATAGAAAGGGAGCAGTGACAGCTGAGCTCAGTTATGGGCTGCTCTGCCGTACCTGAGGAATGATAATATATTTAGTCTTTTTTATATTTGTAGGAGGAACAGTTACCCACACACGGCCCTGGCCAGCTAGAAACATTGGCGGAAAACTCCAGTCTTCCTGTGACATCCTCCTCAGACAGAGAAACCGAAACTACACTAAATGTATGATGTGTTACAAAGAGGGATTAAAAGGACACAAATATAATATTTGGTTTCTCTACAGTTATTTTCGTGATCAGCAGTTTACATAAATATTTTTTCTTCACTTTTTTTTAGTATGTATTGTACACACTCACAACCAAGTAGCAACAGATTAGATATAATAACCAAAGAATAGAAAAGAGGGAAACAAAAGTTACCAACATAGTGAATTATTGTCCATGATGCATGCCAAGGAATGTTTGATGTCCAGTGTTAATATACATACAGGTGGAAGTGTTTAATACACTCAGTACGAAGTATTTAAAGTTAAAAATAAAAATAAATTAGAAAATGAATTCAAAGTTTATTCAAAGTTTAATCACTATATTTCCCTAAATTCAATTTACTTTCCAATGTAATCAACAAAATACAACCCTTGATCTCAACATACAGAATGAATTGGAAAAGCACCTATTTTAGGTTGATTTCTACTCTTTTCCACTATTTAATACATCCTTATACAGTATTTTAACATTGACTGATGGTTTAATGTCTCTTAAATGTTTCTTATCCAGCATTACCTCACAACCACAGAGCCACTGTCTCAACCTATGGGCGATACAGAAAAGGTAAAGAGGGGAAGTTGGCCTTATTGGAAATCTCAATTTGTTTTTGCTCAATTGGTATTTTCACTGTAAAATCCTTCTATGTTTGATTTATTTCTCATGACCAGGATGAAGTGTCCCTGCCTAAACCTCCCGTCACAACAGAAGAAGCAGACATGGTATGTAGTTTAGATTTAAAAAAATCCCCTCACGTGCTTGAGTCTTGAATGAGCTGAATGTTTCCAAAGATTCTTGCATGCCTTGGAATGCAACCATCTCTCTTTTATTCGCACGTAAAACCAAATGCCTGAGAGTGATGGACTTGAATGAAATATATAGTATTTCATATTTCTACCACGCTTTTAAACACTTTGCATCATATTTCATGGGTTTTTTTTATTCTCTTTCTATCTCCTGTGAAAAATTCTCACCAGTGCAAAAAGACGTTTTTGTACATGTTTTTGTGATGGCTGATGTGAACACAGTGAAAATTTAAAATACACAATCGAAAGGTCATTATCGCAGCATGAGGCAGGAAAGCCAATCTTTGAGCAGCATGCTTTTGCCGTGATTTCTCTAAAGCTTGTCTGAATGGGAATGAGCAGAAACAGCAGACTTATGATCACAGAAAAAATACTACAGAGAGTTACTGTTAATACTTTCTCTCTCTCTCTCCCTCTCTCTCGTTTTTCTTCTCTTTTTTGTTTTTTTAAGCAGGGCATCTCTTAATTCCCCCCTCCCCCCCAAGAGACTGTGACTGTTGCGTGTTATTCATAAGAATGCACACACTACACGGAGAGTGTGAATAAACTGTGAACTGTTTGGCTGGTGAGGAGCCCTGAACCTGACCAACGTTTCACGAGGAAGGACTTCTCTCCACACAGAGAAGATGTCACTCGCCCCAAACCCTATGGCCATACCAAGGCTCACAACTTTGCAAATGGGGCTGCCTTCACTGTAGAGCTCTGTATAGGAAATCAGGCAAATCTTAGTTTTATCCACATAACCAGGGTCATTTTTCACTTCCTTCAATGTAACCGCCAGTATAGCCCTTGACCTTACTTACCCTTGTTTACAGCTCCTTATTTATTTATTCAGACATATTATCTCCTTGTAAAAAATACAATTTTACATAATCTAAAATATCATATCAGGTGAACCACAAAGCGTTCTCAAACATGTGCCAACAATTTAAATACATAGGGGAGAACGGGGTAATCTGAGTCACTTTTTACATTTGCTCCCCTCTAAGCGAGCTAAAATGATTTATCACTCAAATAGTACTTACTAGTAACAGAATCATGGGGTTTTGTCAATTAAGCAAAATATTTTTCTAAACACTTGAAAGTAACTCTACACTATATTACAACATATAATTCATATTCAATAATTAACATTCAAATGACAGATAGAACCAGTTAGATTAAAACACAGTCTGGGGGTCAGAACACAAGACCCTTAGAGCCAGTTAATGTCTGGGAGTCAGAGCAAAGGACAATCAGAACCAGCTAGAACAGCCTGGGACTCAGAACACAGGACTAGACCCAGCTGTCTTTTTCTTTTTGAGTCTTTTTTTTCTGCATTTGTTTTATTGGGATCATTCATTGAATAAAGACATATTTCTACAGAGTCTATTGATGTTAAAGGTCACTCTCCTGTCCCCCACAAACATACGTGCCAAACCATGCCCTTGCTGACTGACACCCCTTCAACCATCAACCCCCACCTCCAGCCCACATTGTCTTTTGTCTTTTCAAACTAGTCTCCTTGCTACCTAAAATATAATGGATTCATTAAAAGAAGGCACAGGCACTGTCTCACTTACCCCACAGCATTTGTCTCACTTTACCCCACTGCCACAATTTGAGAAAAAACTACCTCTCTCAGCAATTCAGGCTAATCTTCAGTCATCATCATCACATGGTTTCATATGTTGGTAGTTCATCAACATGTGTGATAGAAGTTTTTCTACCTGAATCAATTTGATTAGGCACAACAATCGATTAAGTTGACAGCAAGAAAATGTACTTTTACATGCAAAAAACATTTTTTGTGAAAAAAACATGCTTACAACATCACAATGAGGTCCTCTCTTTCATGGCTAAGGGGAAATGAGAGGGGCTTGAAAACTATCTCACATGACCAAAAATGTGTTCCGTGTCCTAGATACAGGGGGTGTCTCACATTACCCGATGTCTCACATTCCCCTGTCCTCCCCTACTGCTTTTTTTTCTGTCAGATTGTACTGAAATTTTATTTATTGAAACATGGAAAGATATGTTGTGTTTTTTTTTTACCCAACATCTTTGAATAGCAATTACTTTATACAGAATGTGGTACTTGTAGCCATTTCAAACACTTTTTCACTGGTGAAATTTTTCTCTGTTGTTACCTCTGTGCATGTATGCTTCAGTAAAAAAACATTTTTAAAATCACTTCCTGAGCAAGTCTTTGTCTTTCTTTTTCTTACACTTCTTTACATCGCACCCATCATATCACACGCACTATTGCAGCTGTTTGATAAGAAGCAACATTTGCTCACAAGAGATTTTTTGGGTGGACGGTTGGTCTCGACAGGTGCCTCGATCCAAAATCAGGGTGAAGAAAAGCGCCTCCTGGCCTGATTCCATGGTGAGTGTCACCTGGTTTTGTAGATGACAGGCTGATAAAAAGTTAAAATGGCGGTGGTAATATCTCTTATGTTTTAAGGTGTTCATGCCAGGTGCCCCAGGTGGAAGGAATCGATTCCATGATGCACAAAAAGTAAAACTATTCCATATTTCCAGCCTTTAGAAATGTAAACATTTGATTTAGTTTGCATCCGATGAAATATGGGCCTCATAAAGGTGGAGTCAGCAATTCTGGAGAAAACTTGTTGTCAAATGAATTTTTTTCAAAAATCAGTTAACCCTTTCACGCATAGTGGTCACTACAGTGTACAGCTATTCAAAAGCTGTTTTCTTGAATATGCATGGGTGTAGATCGCCTAGTTGCATATCAGCCACTACAGTGGACTCTTGTGTGTCATCCAATGCATTGCCAACCAGTGGCCAACCATTGTAAGAGCAGCCACAATTAGTCAAAACCAAGATGGCCGACAGGGAGCAGAAAAGTTGAGTAGCTCAGGAATATCCTCTAAATACTTCAAAAATAGCAGCCTCTGGCAGGTAAAAAAAATATGGCAACAACAAGTAACATCTTAGGAGTCATATAGTTGTTAAAATTTCCAATTATTGATTTTACATTGGGAGGAAATTATGTTTAATCACCTGTCCACTAAATTGGACATCATGCATCACCGACTTCAATATATACGTACTATGACTGCAGATGTGTTGTGCTTGAAAAAGCTTACTTTGCTGCAACTTTTTGGTTTTAAATAAATTGATTTATGTTATTAGAGTGCAACTTGAAGTATTTGTGTAAAAAAAAAACATTTTTTCCAGATTATACCATTATGTGTAAAACAGTTGGTGTCACTATGATGCCAATTTTCATATAAAAATAGCTTTGATGAAGTGATGTACAAGTTAGTAGGCTGTACTACTGAATTACACCTGAAAAAGAGAAATTGGAGAACCAAGGAAAAAGTTGTTTGTTATTTTCATAGAAAATTTTGTTTGAAAAAATTATTCCACGCTTTTTCATTAGATTGAAGTATTGGAATATGTTAATATATGTGAACAGGCATTGAAAATATATATTATTTTATAGTTTTCAGATAGTATATAATTTTTTTCACTGTTTTGTTAAATAAATAAGGTCAAAATTGAGAAGTCAAAACGCATGGAGTCCACCCGAGTGGACATGTGTAAAACTCTGAAAAATGTGTGTTTAAAAAAAATGAAGTTATATTTTTTCTTTTCATGCCTAAAGAAGTATAAAATCACTTGAGAAAAAAATCCAGACTGAGGATATCATAATTCATGCATGAAAGGGTTAATGTCAATATCTCTTCACGATCTGCTACCTGTCCAGTATTTATACACAGCCTGTGCTCTGTAGATGGGTATGTAAACAAAGCGGACCATCGTAGCTAACACATGTCTGCTTACAGAGCTTGGCTGTGTACAGGGCCGCCCATAAGGGGTAGAAAGTGGGAAAGCTTTCTAGGGCCCAGCCACCAGGGGGGCCCCAGAGAGAAAAATTAAATATATATATATATATATATATATATTTTTTTTTTGCAGATTACCTAATTTAGCCAACCTTTATTATGAACGCTATATTCGGAAGAGAACTTTCTATAAAAGAAAACATTGTATTCATTGTTACTTGGGTGAAATATATCACATTTTATATTGAAAAACTAAAAGTATCATGGGTCGTTTTTTCCCCCTCAAAACCGTTGCATGCATTGATGATGAGCAAGCTAACCTAGTAAGCTCAGTGATGCCAGGACCTGGACATAAATCAGGGTACCAGAAAAGAAAGGAAAAAAAGGGAACTTTCAAGGGCTTTAGACGCCCGGAAAATTCCTTAATATCAGTATTTCTGCTAGCAGAAGTGTATTTTCAATTCAGAGATACTGTGATATTTCATCAAGTTTTGAGGTGTCTTTGAAATTATTCTGTATATTTTATCTATTATTTTCTAAGAAAATTAGAAAATTACATATTTAGCCTTTAAATGAAGGTGGCAGATGGTTGTTATACTGATGAGGAAAGCTTCTGGTAGCAGTGATATCATGGTAAACCCCCCCCCCCCCCACAGCATTGGTGTGTCTAAAAGCTTACATTAAAGGAAATGTTACAGTAAATGTGCCAAAAAGCAGGTGCAGAGCTCTTGCAAGAGCAGAAAATTTCCGCTCGCACGCTTCGCGCGCTCGCATCGTCGGTATCTCTGCCCACTATTATTTCCAGCAGCCCACCCTAATCTAACTGGCTAGAACCGGCCCTGTGTACGGGTATGTGTTTATGTAGGAATAAGCGCATCATGCACATTGATACAAGTTCAGTATGAGTAAAGGGGGCCCAATGACTGGACCTTTTCAGGGGCCCAGTCATTTGTCTGGGCAGGCCTGGCTGTGTATAAACACTGGTTTATTTTTTCAGTGCACACAGGTGGCAAATGGTAAGGAGTGTTACGGCCGACCTACCAGGCTTGAACATGGGTCAGTCGGTCCTAAGAGATGGGCGAACGCCGTTCGGAAGGGTGGGGCGATGGCCTACGTCGCCCCCGGCCGATCGAAAGGGAGTCGGGTTCAGATCCCCGAATCTGGAGTGGCGGAGATAGGCGCCGCGAGGCGTCCAGTGCGGTTACGCAAACGATCCCGGACGAGCCCCCATATGTTACAGTCGACCTACCAGGCTCGTTAATCGGACGATAACAATTAAAGAAACCAAGACAAAACCATGAATCAACGTTTAAAACCATAAGGTAATTTATTAAATCAATCCCAAAACTCACGTTAACCGGAGGCTGTAAAAGAAAAGGAAAACGGGAGGAAGCCTGGGACAGCCACAGTTGGACTGCGTTATTGCCCAGGTCTTCCTCCAACTAAACTATAGCCCGGCCCCTCTAAAGCTACGATCAAAACAAAAAGAACACTAAAATAACAGCCCTCCATTAACTAAATCATAAGACAGAAAGCAGCAGCAGCATGGTGCAGGTCAGCAGCCGAGAGGCTCGTGTGGAGTGAGAGAGCCGCCACCGGCACAGGCCACGCCTTAAAGCTCCGCAGGAGCACCTGCCCCCCTAATCAGGACACCTGAGAGAGAGAGAGAGTGAAGGAGGGAACAGGAGGAGCGAAAACAAGGCGGGAGCCGTAACAGGAGATATTCACTGATTTTGACAAAAAGGGATTCTGACAAAAAAAAATCTCCAGAATCACTGACTCCACCTTTAATGGTGGACAGGTTGTGAGATTGCTGAATTTTTTTTGTAATTTCAGCATATGTCTTCTGGAGCTCAAGGTTATAACAACTGGAATGTAAGTCAGCCATCAAGATAATAAGTGTTCATCCAAACTAGGATGGCGTTACATATCTTGGTTTGTATCACAATACATTTCTTTCTCTAGAGGAAGAAAGAAGAAACCCCTGATGTTCAAACACACACCGGGAGACAGGGGCAAGAATGGAGGGAGAGCCAGCGATACAGTGATACAGAGACAGAGAGGGAGACTGAAGAAGAAGTGCAGGAGACGGATGGCTACACAGAAGCAGGCCCTGACCCAGATGAGGAGAGGAGCGGAGACTACGACTGGGAAACGGAGGAGGACGTCGACCGAGAGAGGGAAGGAGAGGAGGAGCTGGAGAGGGAGAGAGCAAGAGAACGGATGGAGATGGAGAGAGAGAGAGAAGAGCTGGAGAAAGAGAGGGAGAGAGAGGAGGGGGGGAGAGACCTGGTAAGGGAGAGGGAGGAGTGGGAGAGGAGGAAGGCGGAGATGGAGACAGGACAGCCGTACCCGTACCCTCCAGAGTATTACCGCCTGAAGGTAAGGGCACAAAGATTTCCCCTCAACACACTCATTAATACCAAATCAATACCAAATAAGGTGACTTTAAAAATAAGGCTGTTAATTCAACATTTCTCATGCAACAGGGACAACCAGGTGAGACTGGAAACCCAGGAATAAAGGTGAATAAAGATATGTTATACTTAAATTAAGATCAGACTGAAAAGCCAAATGCATGGTCACAAATGTAAAAATTTTTAGGTAAACACTCAAATATTACAGCACTTACATGTAATCTTAAACAACTATGAAATAGCTTATTCCGCCTGTTTCGATGCCTTACCTCAAAACCAGACAACCATCAGAAGCGAGGGAGAAAATATGTTTTGTTTTGTCATTTTGGGTGAACTGGCCCTTTAAAGTGACACATGCTTCAGAAGTTAGGATTCTTTCACCAAGTCACCAATGTAGTCCCGCTGACTCATACTAATTCAAATCATCCCCTCAAGATCCCAAAGCAAGAATGGCCGTCATCCCTACACAAAACATGCTCTGTACACCTTTACCCACATTGCATCAGTGAATGACATCAGAGCTCAGCCGGCATCTCGCCTTGTCAGTGAAGCCAGTCGACTCCAGGCCTTTGATGCCCCCTCTGTTCTATTTCTGTTCCACTCGCGAGAGAGTAGATTAAAGCAGACATCAATAATTCCCCTTGTTAAACATGTTGACAAGTTTCTTCTTTCACTCCTTTTTTTTTTTTTTTTTAAACTCCTCTGTGTTGGTTTATTTTGGCTTATGAAAAACAATGTTCTTAAATGCACTTTTCTGACAACTTTTTTTTTACTCTTTACATCCACCCTTTTTTCCAGGGGGAAATTGGTGAAAATGGACAAAAGGTACAACCACAACTCCAATTCAAAAGCTGCTGTTACTTACATTATTCTCATAGTTTTGCACAAAGTTTTTTTTTTGTGTTTTTTAGGGAGAGCCGGGCACTGGCCACAGGGGTCCAGAAGGCCAGGCTGGACCTCCAGGACTTAAGGTAAACAAACAAACAGCTCTCCTTCCTTATAAATAAAAAGTCTTTATTTATAACGTCCTTTTCCAAATCAATGAATCCTCACTGTCTTTTCCATCGCGTTCACTTTGATTGACTTTGTTTCCCATCGTGCTTTTTAATTTAGGCAATCTAATTGGCTCGTGACTCACTCATCCATTCAAATTAATGTTTGAACAAATAAATTGATAAAGAGAAAGAAGGACTCTATTTGAAAGCAATTATTCAAACAGAAGATGAGCTGAATAAATACATTACATAATAAAAATGAATTGAATTAACTTTATTTCTAAAACTAATTACAATGAACATTGAACAAGTGACCTTTAATAGTTTTTTGTTCTCCCTTTCCATTGTTCTCTGTCTCTCTCTGTCCATGTGTTGTTACAGGGGGAACCAGGTGAATCGGGACCTCCAGGTGCTCAGGGTATCCAGGGTATCCGTGGCAACGCAGGCACCCAGGGTTCCCCAGGCCTGAGGGGTACCCCGGGCTACCCAGGGGAGCCGGGTAGAGAGGTGCATCATCAGCATATAAGTCAATTTACAAGTTTGTTAGCTGAAGATGTTGGTGCTATTGGATGTTGAAGGAGACTTAAGATCTTCTCTGTGTCTCGCAGGGCGAGCGGGGCAAACGGGGGAAGAACGGGTCACCTGGAACTGCTGGACCTAAAGGAGCAGCAGGGCCTCACGTAAGTTAAAATACAAATTATTGAATCTTGTGTTTGATATTTGTGATTCAAAATGGATCACTCTGAAAGAAATACACAAATAATCAAAGTATTATCTATAGTAAAGTTTACCATTTGTGTGATGAAAAATGTTTTATTGTTTATTTTTTTATATCTGATTGCCAGCCATAAATGACTGTCACTGATATTTTTTCTTTCGCCACCCACTGTCTCTCTGTAATAAGGGTCCTCCTGGTGTTCCTGGAGATAATGGAGAAAAGGTACAAATACTTTATGTACACATTGGTGTTTTAATAGTACTTACTTGTTTTGGTCCATGAATCCAACATAATATTTCAAAGAACTTAGTTGTATGTTTAAAGCAGCAAAATACTGTCATTGTGATCTGTTGCAAGATCTGTTGTGGATTTTTCTAATTTTATCCAATCTTTTTCTAATCCCCATCAGGGTGACAGTATCCCCGGAGAGCCTGGTGCCAGGGGTTTGGTCGGCTTCCCGGGCAGAAGAGTGAGTTTTCTTCAGCTTGCATATTAAAACAAACAGTTTGTAAATTTATAATGTTTAGGATAGGGGGGGGGGATAATCCCTGATCTGAGTTTATGTAATATCAAATAACACCAATTTGTGTCACAGTTTAGTATGATATCTAATCCTACATGGTTTTAACAATAAGACGTTTGACGCACAGCATTTAGTAAATTTCTGTATTGTGCAGAAAACCTAAGATATTGTTTTTATTTTCAGGGTGAAACTGGGACTCCAGGTTTGAAAGGAGGTCCTGGGCATTTAGTAAGCAACCTTTTTTGAGTATAACATTTCATCATAGACCAGTAAAGCTTCATTTGGAGACAAAAACCCTTTATTTCTTTCTTTCTTTCTTTCTTTCTTTCTTTCTTTCTTTCTTTCTTTCTTTCTTTCTTTCTTTCTTTCTTTCTTTCTTTCTTTCTTTCTTTTCTTTTTATTAGGGTCCAAAAGGATTTCGTGGCAGCAAAGGTGAAACGGTGAGCCGCTGATCTGTCATAATTGTGTTTGACACAATGTAGCTGCACTTTTTAAATAAACCTTTTCATATTATTCCTTCATAATGCTGCTATTATCTTTGACTCGTGATTTTTAGTCAGCAAACACAACTTTGTAAGTTATTCGAATTCCTTAAATGATGCATTTTTGGACTCTTCTCAGGGCAACCTGGGGCTACCTGGAGTCAGAGGAGAAAGGGTAAGAGGATTTTGTCAATTTTTGTTGGATAAATCAGAAAGTATTGAGCATTTGTTTCATCAAAGTTGACTTCTTTTAGAGGAGATACATGCAGCGCACATCATACTGTATAGAACACCAAACATACACAAAGTTTACATGATTCATGGCTTGATAAATCCATAATCTCTTCCCACAGGGAAGTGTGCTTCAGATCCAAGGACCACGTGGATTTAAGGGTATCAAAGGAGACACGGTGAGAAGCCGGCTTGTTGCAGTCACTCAATAAATGTACACCCAAGCACGTGACATAAGTAAGGGACATTTTTGACAACATTTGACACAACTGTTTACAATGCAATAGTGTTTTTACTACACCAGCTGTAGTTCCTGGGGAGCCATGACAAAGGCATTACGAAAAACTATATTCAATTAGCATTCTTTGCACTGATGGTCTTGTTTGCAGTTACATGTCATTCATGATCATCAGAGGAAAAATTAAACTGTTTTTAGAAATAAGAAAAAGTTCCCCATAGCACCTTTAAGTCTTGCCATTTTATGAGCTAAAGACCTTTGTGTGTTTCAGGGTGAGCTGGGCCCTCCAGGTTACGATGGCGATAAAGGAGAGAAGGGCGAGGACGGTCCTTCTGGAGTCAAGGTAATAATGAATCCAGTTTATAAATAGAATAATTATTTCCAAGAAAGAGCTTGGAAAATGCGTTGCACGTCACTGATGTCCCACTGGTTGTTATCAACTCTCTGCTAGACAATAATCAGCAATTTGCATCTTCAATTAATAAAAGACTACTGGAATTAATTGGTAACTTAAATTTGAAATTGTTTTTTTAAAAGGGCCTGAAGGGGGATGCAGGGACCAAGGGTGGATTGGGGCGCTTCGGACCACGAGGACCGGTAGGACAGAAGGTAAGTAATGGGTCATTTTAATATCTTGACACCTGCAACGTAATTAATTTAACCGTTCAATACTTTTGTTGCAACACTGTGTTTTGAATTTGTCTTGTTTTTCCTATATAGGGAGACCCAGGAGAGCCAGGACAGAATGGCGAGATGGTAAAGAGCTACAGCATAAACACTTACAAACATTCAGTCATTTCCAAAATGTTGTATTAACTCACTACACACAAATGATGTGACTTAAGGGTCTAAACGGGGACCATGGAGTGGATGGTGCCAAGGGTGACAAAGGAGATTTAGGACCGCACGGCCAGAAAGGCAATCAGGTGAAAAACAACCCTAAAAACAATATGTATATCCAGTAATGAACTTTTAGATCTTTTTTTATTTAAATTTTTAAATTTTTTTATAAAGATTCGACAAGAATGTTTTTTTATTTCTTTGTTTTATTCACAGGGTGACGCTGGGCAACCCGGTTTACCAGGAGACAGAGGGGAGATGGGAGAGAAGGTGAAGGCAGTTGTTATTTGTCCCGGTTGTCCCAGTGACCTTGGTTATTCCATGTTTTATTATTTGCAGGATATGTCTGTATTGTCATTTACTGATTGTGCATTGTCATGTTCCATGTTGTTACCTGTTGTTACAGGGTTTCCGAGGTTTACCTGGACGCATTGGGAGCCTCGGCCTGGATGGAGAAAAGGTCTGACTTAGAATTTTTATTGTTAGACATAAAAAGTGAGTTAGATGTTAAACAATGCCATCTAAGAAGATCCTGTCAGTAATCAGTTAACATGGTGTCCTTTTCCAAACAGGGAGACATGGGGTTCGCTGGTACACCTGGCGTAGCTGGACTGAATGGACTCACAGGGCGCAAGGTAAACTTTCAAGAGTTATTTTATCAATCATTATTAATATTGAACTTTCTGTCTTCTCCAAAATGATACAAACTCACTATTCTCATTAATATTACTTTAAGGGTGAAAAGGGACAAGGAGGCATCAATGGTGTTGATGGTGAGCAAGGCGTGAAAGGAGAAAAGGTTAGTCAATTTACATCAATATCACTGGTTGTTATCCAACTCATTAGACTCATATGGTTATGTGCATGTCACAGAAAGATTCCCAGGAGAAAGTACCTCCACTTTGAGTTTTAGCTACCACCATATCAGCTAAGCATACGCCATACAAGTGTTAGCTTATCAGAAGGATGCTAACACTATTTTGGAGAGTGCATATATAGCCCGCCCAAGGCTCATTGCACACCTTTTGATTTGAAATGATTCTCAAAGTTCATTAAGTAACTTTCTTTGCATTCATTTGACTCCCGATCAAGATAGGCTGGTAACATTGTTAAAATGGACTTCCATGTTCCCCTGCACACAAATCGTTTGCTGTGTTGATTTACTTTCTTACATTCTTCATGCGCTGTACAGGGTTCAGCCGGTTTCGCTGGTTTCTCGGGCTTTAAGGGCTCATCAGGGACTCCTGGGAGAGATGGAGATGAGGGCCCACCAGGACTGGCAGGACCTCGCGGGAGCACAGGGTCTAAGGTGCAGTATACAGTATTACTATTCCTGACTGTGTAATTTCAATGATGCATTGATAACAAGTTATTGCGCCGATGAATGGAAAAGCAAAACGTGTGCTCACTATCAGCACTACAGATGGATTATACACAGGTCATAAGATATCAAGCTGTTTTCTTGATCACGACTTGGGTGCGTAATTTCCTCCAGATAACGAATGAATAGTCATCTAGCTGTTGTCCTTTGACAAAGACTCACGTGAATGCTATCTCTCTAATCGTTAGCTTGTTTCTACACAAATCAGATCCTCATTGCGTCAAGTTGTTGATCAACAATATCTCCTGTCAAATCTGCCGGGCTGAGCTGACGCGGATACACCCATAAGCAACGTCAATGTAACAATCTGATTTTGATCAAATCTTTCTTTATATTGGCATTAAATCAACATTTAACAACAAAATGGAATTGTTTGCTGGGATTATACAGGTAAAAAAAAGATTATTCACATAATTACCTCTTAATTAGTTTGTATTGGAATTCAGTAATTATACATGAAAAATTTAATTGTTAGCACAAGTTATATTTGCAACAATGACCCTGCAGGTTTACTATGGGCAGAGATTTGTGTCAGTAGAACTTGAATTCGAATTGATAGAACTTGAATTTGAATTGATCAACTTGAATAGGAATTGATCAACCTGCATTTGAATTATTGATACTTGAATTCGAATTTATACACTTGAATATGAATTATCCATTTGAATTTGAATTAATTGTACTTGAATCTGAATTTTATTTACTTGAATCTGAATCAGTTAATATTCCAAATGACTTTCAAATAAAAATTCAAAATTCAAGTTTTCAAATTCAAGTAGAAAAAATTCAAGTAGAAAAAATTCAAGTAGAAAAAATTCAAGTTGAAAAAATTCAAGTAGAAAAAATTCAAGTTGAAAAAATTCAAGTAGAAAAAATTCAAGTTGAAAAAATTCAAGTAGAAAAAATTCAAGTTGAAAAAATTCAAGTAAAAATGTGCACATCCGGTTTCTTTGAGGAAGAGCAATCGAGTGCAGATCTCTGATCCTAGGCTACAGCGTCTGGCCGGTGACCGTTATTTAACGTTCAGGAAATATAAAGTCATACATTAATTTGTTTAATCATCGTCTGTGTTTTTGACCTCTTGTTTTATAATCAGACGTGTCAGATGAATCGACACATTTATTGTGATTTTTTATTATTCTTCTGCAGCTGCAGTTGGTGCTGAAAATAAATTGCAAACTGCGCACTTACAGATGCCACCTCAGGCTTAATATTCACCATTTGCTTAGCTCTATTGATAATAATAAAGAGAAGCTTTATTTAAACACTGTCCGTGACGGTGGTGATTGATTCATTGTAACTTTGTTTGCTAGATAGAATCTCACAGAGGGAAGCGGCTGTCTCCCCTCACATTATGCCTACATGTTCTCTATAGGCACGCAGTCAGTCTTGCGACACAGCGCTGTGTTCTAATTAAAACCCGACAGGAATAAGTTGGCTACAATTGCCCCGCACGGCCGCCGAATAGTCGAATCTCTGGACTGAAAAGGCAGATGTGGCGGGGGGCGGCCGCTTGTAGGTTCGCTCGGTCGAGAAGGCGACTGCGCCGGGCATCACTGAGCTTCTCCCCGCGGGGAGAGTCAGCGAGTCGGGCAGGGCTGGAGCGGCTCTGCCCCCAGCTACGGCGCATGAACCACCGGGGAACATAGGACCCTTTTTTGGAAAAACGGGGAACATAGGACCCTTTTTTTAAAAAGGCAGTTGTACTGCCATGCAAGCCGCACATAGAGGCTTGGCGAGCCGCGCTATGAGTAACGCTGCTATAAACGATGCCCTTTCAAACCCAATAGGTCTAGGCCTAATTTATTTCAACTGTTCGAGATCTGACAACTGTACGTGCAGTCATGCATAAACACTTAGGCTACAATAAATAGGCGTGAAGATAAATACCTAACAATAGGCTATTAGAATTAGGCTACTAAGTGAAATGAGTGATGACAGTCAGATAGGCTAGTGGAGACTGACAGCTGAGTGCTGTCTGATAAGCCGGACAGAGAGCGTCGGAGGAATCCTCCGTCTCTAAACATGTGAAAAAATTAATAAATAATCAATTAGCTTATCTATAAATAAGTTTGCCATGTTACTGTTTATTGTATTTAGGATTTTAGCTCATTTGGACGCTGTTTGACCGTCTGTTTTCATTGATATAGCCTAGTTTATTGGCGATATTATAACTACTTTAAGTTTCATTACTGAAACGTGATTAGTGTTCTAAAAGATACTTCGATTATAAAACAAGAGGTCAAAAACACAGACGATGATTAAACAAATTAATGTATGACTTTATATTTCCTGAACGTTAAATAACGGTCACCGGCCAGACGCTGTAGCCTAGGATCAGAGATCTGCACTCGATTGCTCTTCCTCAAAGAAACCGGATGTGCACATTTTTACTTGAATTTTTTCAACTTGAATTTTTTCTACTTGAATTTTTTCAACTTGAATTTTTTCTACTTGAATTTTTTCAACTTGAATTTTTTCTACTTGAATTTGAAAACTTGAATTTTGAATTTTTATTTGAAAGTCATTTGGAATATTAACTGATTCAGATTCAAGTAAATAAAATTCAGATTCAAGTACAATTAATTCAAATTCAAATGGATAATTCATATTCAAGTGTATAAATTCGAATTCAAGTATCAATAATTCAAATGCAGGTTGATCAATTCCTATTCAAGTCGATCAATTCAAATTCAAGTTCTATCAATTCGAATTCAAGTTCTACTGACACAAATCTCTGCCCATAGTTTCCACACACTTTTTCCACTGCATTGAAAAAAATGTACTCAACCGGTTGAACTCAGAACATTTACTTACATAATTTAGTTCAAACAATCTATTAATGGTCAATCAACAAAAGTACTTTGTGTTGATACAAAGTTATTGAAAAATGCAAATTAAACTCTTGTGATAATTTCAGTCCTACACAGTTTGATCACTTGGTACACCAGTTGTGTAGTTGAAGGTATGAATCGTTACTAAGAAGTATACTCATCAATGAACGAGCCTGATTACCATTCCTTTTGACTGAGTGGTGCTGGCACAATAAAGCCACTTCCTTAACGAACACTAGGTATGGCAGCACCCAAAAAGCAGTGGACCATACCTCAACATTCATATATTGTATCTTGTGTTCCTCTGAATATTATGGAAGAAAAAGTCCCAGCTGCAAGAGGAGAAAATGGACAATGTGACGCAACACAATGAACCGAGTAACCGCCATGTCTGTGACTGTCTGCGTGAGCTCTGTGCACTGCGGCAGTGGATACAGCCGAGACATTTCCTTAATTTACACACACACACACACACACACAAGCACAAGGGTCTATTTCAGTCTGCAGCCTTCAAATAGTATCTTACTCAATTAGCTGCATTCAGCTACAATTACCAGACTTTCAGCGTTGACAGAAAGAGTGTCTGGAACCCACCTAATTGGTCTGTCTGTCTTTCATACAGCTTGGATGTGAGTGGTACAGTTGTGCTGGTGTGGATATTTTACTCTTGGCGAAGACGCCCTTTGTTGTGAAAGAATTTTAGAACTCACATTGTGTTTTCTCCGTGCACATTGTATTTTGTCAAACAGGGGGAGAGGGGCAGAAGGGGGAGACTGAAGCCGTGTCAGAGGGGAGCACCCGGGACTCCAGGACTGCGGGGAACCAGTGTGAGTGTCCTACACAGGAACATTCTCCACTAGCTTCTGTAAATCAATGGCTTTTCTAATTATCTCCTGTCAACCTAATCATTTTCACAAAGGGAAAAACTGTGAAAATAGACAAAGCAACGCATCCTACTATAACTTTCTTTTTTATATTGCATATACACAGTGTAGTAATGTCCATTGACACTTTAAACCATTCAAAAAGGCTATTTAGATTATTTCTGAATAGCTGCCTGTGACATGAGTTTGGCATGATGATTAAAGGTGCTGATGGCTAGTTAGGGTAGGGCGTGGCACTTTTACTCGTTCTAGTGGTTTTGTTTAAATTAAAATGCTTTAACAAATACTTACAGCTTGATAGAACATTATTGATCTAATGCATTGCTAAATGTGTTTTTTTACTTTAGGGAACAGTGGGCACTGGAGGGGGAAGAGGGGAGAAGGGGGAGCCTGGACTCTCTGTACGTGAAACACACAAAAAAGCACCCACATTTCAGTTATAGGCCTATATATATATATATATATTAATTAATAAATTAATCAAATTACTTTGAATCTTGTCTTTCACTATGTCAAGGCTGAAGAAGTGAAGGAGCTAGTCACACAGGAGGTGACAGACAAGTGTGGTAAGATTGTTTTGTGTGTGTGTGTGTGTGTGTGTGTGTGTGTGTGTGTGTGTGTGTGTGTGTGTGTGTGTGTGTGTGTGTGTGTGTGTGTGTGTGTGTGTGTGTGTGTGTGTGTGTGTGTGTGTGTGTGTGTGTGTGTGTGTGTGTGTGTGCGTGTGCTGTGAGTGTAATGGATTTCACTTGTACATTTTGAACCCTCTATGTGCCCTTGTTCTTTACCCCATTTATCGAAGAGTGAATAAACATGGGCCTCTAGATTGTACTACATATTGTACAAGTGTGTTTGGTTGTTTGTAATAGAGCTCCTGTGGCAGCCCCATGGCACCCGTGTGTGTTGTGCCATCTGTTGTGTTCTCTCAGAGGAACACACACCATGGTGCCAGCAACAGTGGAGCCATTCACAAACATGAGACGAAGAATTCCCCACACACTTTACAAGAGACTTCAGGGATAAATCTGCATATTTAACTTTTGTCTCACTGGCAATTGTTTGATAGTAGGAAAATACAAGTATAGCAAGATCTCTACATTCAAGTAATAATAAATTAAGTGAACTAAGAAACCAAAGCCAATGTTTTGTAATATCAGAAATTGTAATTTAATGGTGAGACTATGGCTGATTTATTTACTCAAACTTTGCCACCAAATGCTTATATATTTCAAAAGTATGTCGATGTATTCTACAAGATATACATTAGTTGGTGTTCATCCTCGTGTGTCTTCCACAGGGCTGGAATACAAGTTCATGGTAAAGTCCGTGGATCCAGACGCAACAACTGCAGTGACTGAGGAGAAAGATGTGCCAGATGTCGTGGTGATATCCCTCAACCGCGACCTCCATGAAGTAGGGATAGAAGAGGGAGGGGAAGAACAGGAAGAATATGGAGACGAAGTGAGAGAAATCATTCTCGGGATCCTGCCAAATAGCACTGGTAAAAACAATAATTTCAATATTACACCTGTGGAATATATTTTTGCATTCCATTTCCTCTCACTGCTTTTTAAGACATCTAAAACTTGGGGAACCCCAGTAGCCTAATGATTAATGCAAATATCACTCCATGTCCTCAGTCTGATTCCAGAGTCTGCCCACTTTTCCTTGGTATTTCTACATTTCAGCTATCCAATGAAGGTTCAGGGGCTACACAGCACATCAGGGTTAAGCTCCTCTAATGCTACTGTAACTACGTTTAATTCTGCTGTTACTGAAGCCTTCAGCATTAAGAAAACAACGACAACTAAAACAACAAAACTGAAAGTTTAATACATACCACGAAATCTCACAATACGCCATTGAGCTCATTAGCAAACACAGTCCCCAGGCAAGAGCAGCGTTCTGCATCCCAATTTATTTTAATTCTCGCTTTCGGGAAAAACATAACAAGAAAAAACTAATCAAGGAGTAAGACTGTCATTGCCCATAGTCAATGTCAGTATTTTTACTCATAAATTACAATCATTAGGTGTAAGGCAGGGACGTCAAGCTCTGACTGTGAAGCATATAATGAAAGTGCTCCACAGCTCTGTATTTACTCTTTAATGTGGAGACTATAAAAGTATCAAAGGCAAATTTCTATTTGTATCAGCCTCTGCACTGCATTTAACTTCCTTTCACACATATTTTGTAATAACTAGCCTCATTGGAATAATTCTTTCTTCTTATTATTTTTTCTGCTTCCAATATTTTTGGATTTTGCCTTTTCTTGTTGTGTGTGTAAGTGGTTCCTTCTTGGACCCAAACTATTGAATCCACCAAACTGTGAACCTTCTCATTCCATGTTGTCCTAACCTCAGATCCTCTTGAGGGAGGGACCATGGAGTGGGGACAGAGGAAGAGAAGAAGGGCATTTGGAACCAACACTGATGGTGAGAAGCAAAGGCGAATGATTTCCTTCTCATCTTTCAGCCTCCCTTATTCTTTTTTTCCACTTGTTTATTCGCTACGTATCTGAGTTTTCCTGTCTTGAGAAAATGAGATGATAAGACCAACAACTTAATCCATGAATGTTTGAAAGCCTGTGCAAGATTTCAGGATGGCAATTTATGAATAAGAACGCCATGAAAAGTTTATGGGGACTATGATGAGTAAGTCATAAAATATAAAAAATTATAGCTTCCAGAGACTCACTTTATACACAACATTTTCACAGTGTAGTTACCCATTCATATTAAGGACATATTTTCTTTTCTTATTTCTTTAGAGGCAGATGAGTAGAGTTGGGTGTTTCGTGAAAAATAGGTGTGAAATCATGTCTGGAATGCTTTAGTTAAAGCTGAACCAGGCAGCGATTCTACAGCATTTCAATCTGTCTTGATATTTCTGACCTTTCTTTCACCTGGCATGCTGTGTTCAGCCACAGAGCGCTGCCTGGAGCCCATGTCAGAGGGGGCCTGTTCAGAGTATGTCCTGCTCTGGTACTTCCACACTCGTTCGGGGGAGTGCAGACCATTCGTTTACGGAGGCTGTGGGGGCAACAGAAATCGCTTCCCCTCCAGACAAGAGTGCCAGAGTGGGTGTGTGATGGAGAGGAGCGGAAGGGGGATCCAATCAGGTCAAAGTTGAAATGTCCATTAAAGCAGCTGGGCAGATAAGTAAGAGAGATTCTAGTTTTGAAATAATTGTGGTTTGTACAGTATAAAAAAAGGAGAATATTGTAGTCTTGAAGGTGTGCATTTTTGTTATACTGGTACCAAGACATGGAGATTAAACTATAGCAACTACAAGCAAGAAATGAGTTTTTGTACATAACCTATGTAAAATGTTGTTTTGTGTTTTTATATTGGATGTATTTATATATTTTAGCAGCTGTTCTTCGATTTGTTTTATGGACTAAATGTTGCGAATCAAAATGTGAATGTTTTAAAATGATTAGGCTGATGATATTAGCCTGTGTTTTTGAATGTCAAAAGTGATCAATATTCACTCTACTGAACTGAATTAAATCTACTACTTTTTGTTGTGATCTGTCTTCTGTCTCTTCTTTCTCCGTCCCTCAAGTCTTGTGTAACCTCACCTTTTCTTATATTTTTGTAACCTCACCTTTTCTTATGTTTTTGTCAATTGCCTTGCATCATGAGCGGTGAGAACAAATTATAAGTAGCTGGTCGCTGATTGCCTGCTGCCACCTCCAACGCTACATATGTTCCTTTGGCAGGGGGTGTTATGGGTCAGGCTGGGTAGACAGATGAGGGGCCGACAGGGGCTCAGGGAGTGAGATCACGCGGGGGACTGTTTCAGAGGACTCTCCATCAGTATCAGGGGATTCCTGCGTGGGTGTTGATGTGGTGGCAGCACACACTTGTTTTTTTTCTGGCAGTGTGACACGTGAAAATGCACGACACCGCTTAGATTCTCAGGATGCCATTGATTGGTCTTTTGAAGAAGATACTTTTGAATCACCATATCACCCAAAAAGTCTCCATAGGCATTCGTCATAATAGTCACGATTCTGCACTGTAATGTGCTCCCACATGCTATGATTGTTTATATGTCCACGTCAACTGCTTACACAGCCTACACTGACAGGCTGTTCTCATTGAACCACACCCTCTGTCAACTAGTCAAGACCTTAGAAACATGCTATTCTGCAAAACATATTTACCTTACCATTAATAATCAACATTTTAGCTTTCAACTGTATGATTCCTGCTTTTTTTATACTAAAATAGATCTACTTTTTTCCCAATTAAGTACATTTCTTAACGACCCCAAAACTTAAACTTTAAAACTTGAAATGTGACATTTTATGTTCTGTTTAAATTGACTGTTTCTCCCCAAGAGGCAATCATGTGTGTTTCAGTTAATCTGTTACCGGATTAAAGTGGAAGACAACGGAATTTAGTTTTTTGTTCCTTTCACCAAACAAATGTTAGCAGCACCCACCAATACAGTCCTGATTAAGCAAGGTCAAAGACAAAAATAAAGATATATCTCATTTGAAGTAACCAGAGCTATACTATATCTTCTGTGTTTAGGGCCCCAAAGCTTGAAGTAAGATACTGATGACGATGTCTTGAAATTCACTAGTGTCAGGACAACGAGAATTCTAGAAAGTATTTAGATTACTTTTTATCAAAAAAAAAAGAAGTGAAAGTATCCCAGCCTATTAGTAGTCTTTTTTGCTTGTAAAAAATAATTTAAAAAAAGATACATACAGTACTTCACACTTTAGTCAAGCAACAGGCTTTGATACAGAACGACAGATGAAAGATGTGCTCAGCAAAACCTCTTTTCAAGTGACTGTCAACAGCCGAATCCAGAAGAGTAATGAAAGGTTGGATTTGTTCCATTGAAGTTGAGGAGAAGGAAGTCATTTCATTTCATGGATCAATTTCAGGACAGAAACTTAAGAGTCGCAGTACGTCTTTCGTCAGAGTCTGTACCACTGACTGTGATGGCTCCAGCTGCGAAGGCTTGAAGTCATAATGATGCTACAATGAAGCCGCTCATTAGAGTTTGACCCCTAACACCCTGTCACTCCTTCCACACTCTCCCTCTTCATTCTGTCGTGGTGGTGTCCATCCCTGCAGGTGGTTCCCATGCCCTGTGTTGCGCATGCAAAAGCTTTAATTATAAAACACAATGTTCTACAGATAGTGTATATCAGTTATCTTATACAGCATGTGAATGATACATACTAGTGCAGTTATCAAAGGAAGTTTACGCATTTGTTTGCGTCTATAACCTGAAGCTGTCAATGAGTCAAGCTGACACGATTGTGACGGGGGAAATTAAAACCTTGCACTTTTTATACATCTCACATGTACCAAGAGTGATGATATGTTTATGTTTTTTTTATTTAAATGTATTGTCTTCCTAACAAACCACACTTGACTTTATAAATGATTTATAAGCAGTAACTGATTACTTTATTCATGGTTATACATCAATCAATAATACCTTTTGATTTCTTTATACATAGAGCCTATTTTGGTTTGTTCCAGGTTGTGAAAAATCCCAAATGTATTGTGTTATTCAACTATCATTCTGGAATCCAAATATATGCAATTCCCTAAAAAAGAAACAATTAACTTGATTACTTGAACTATTGATTATTGAATTAGTTGCCGACCAATCGACTTATCAGTCATTGACTATAATGCAACTAACTTTTTGTTTGTACATGAGGTTGAAAATTAGCAAGACCTTTTCCAACCAATGTACACAATGTTTTATTAAACAATGCAACAAGTTTCATGGAATAACAAGTTAGTTATATGACACAAAAAGTATTTTCAACCGATCACGGCAGTTCTCTGACCAAATGTTCTATAAGAACAATGACGCCAACACAGCGCTGTCAAATGGTCTCTAGACAATAAAAAATATTTTTTTTAACAAGGTTTCAGAATATGTATGAACGTTTATTTGCAATCAGATTTTGGTAAAAGTTTGATTGAGACACCAAACTTTAATATCGTTTATTGATTTTTACTATTTTAGACCAGCTTTCGAGAGCCTTTCTGCACGGGAGCTGTCCGTGGTCCTGAACAATAATCACACACGTCAACACAAGTGTCTTTCATTTTGCAGCAGAGTGTTAATTTAAGTTAGCCTGGTCCTACCAGACCATCGTAGTTAATTTCATTTGTACAGAAGATGACTTTGATTACTGAAGTGAAATTAAAATTGAGCGGAAGTAGGTAGGTGGGCGGTGCCAGGCTACATTTAAGTTGCACTACAATACAACATTTTAAGGGTGAAATCCTCTACTGCGTGTAAAACGTAGAAAAAAGTCTTCGACAAGTTGTTTTTCTTTCGTATCTGTGGTCGTGATTCCTCGCGTTCACCGGCAGGAGAAGGGTCACGTTAACCAACTAGTTTTTCTTTTATAATTTGCCACACGTACATCACTGCACCACAGCCAATTGGATACTTCACATCCAACTAAAGTGTCAACGGGGATGACGTTGTTGCTGGCGTAGGACTGCAGTTTGATGGCTCCTACTAAATGAATGCGTAGGGAATGGACGAGCAAGACACAGTGCCTCTCGGACAGTGCGCACTGCATGCTGACCCTCCGCCCGAGTTATTATCAGCCTCTCTGGATTGCTTATCTTGACTTGTGTGGGATTTCTGTATGTCTGTTTATTTTGTGCAGGGATACGTCTTGTTTGACCTATTTTAACAGTTTTTCTTCATTGTAGGAAACGAGTGGAGTAGGTAAGTTGTGCCAAAATGATTGTGGTGTTTAGGGTTTAGAGCCACTTGCCTTTAAACTGTTGCCTTGTACTTTATATGTGTGCCGAGGCTTAAAGACTGTTCTGAGGACACATGCCAAACTGCTTTTTGTCTTCGATTTCTAAAACCCTATTTTTTTTATAAGAAACAAAACAGAGACTTTGTCTTTGCATTTAAATGTAAATCAATATTTACGTTGTAAAAGAGCGCACTTTTGGACACTGTGATGGGGCAAATTATTTTAAGTTTAAGCTCCACTTCATTGTCAGCGTATCCTCGACCACTTGCCTTAACATGAATACACTTAAAACACCAGTTTGTCATCCTTCTTCTCCCTCTCAACCTGTGTTGGCCCCACAGAGAGGGACACAGCATGCTGTCCTCCTTGAAGACCCTGCTGCTGCTCTCGGTCCTGTGCACACCGACCTCCAGCCTGTGTTTCCGCCTCTTCCAGACCCGCTCAGACCTGCTGTGCGACGGCCAGATGGCCCTAAGGTCCCGGAGCTTCTCCCCCGTGGACGGCTGGGGCTCCCTCCTGCAGTCCGCCGAGTATCTATCCTCCTCCTCCTCATCCTCCACTTCTTCTATGTCTTCTTCTGCCGAGTCCAGCCGGGAGAAAAGGACTTCAAGCCCCGGGAACTACCGCTTCATGAGGCGGACGAAACTCCGAGGGCAGATGTTACGTAACAGCAGCATCAAAGGGGACCGCAGGAGCAAGCTCACGCTGTCGCTGGACGTCCCGACCAACATCATGAACGTGCTGTTCGACGTGGCCAAAGCCAAGAACCTGCGAGCCAAGGCGGCGGAGAACGCGCGTCTCCTGGCTCAGATCGGACGGAGAAAATGAGCATATCGGGACAAGTTTGACATAGACAGACAGCCATGACCATAGTTGGCCTCCTCGTTACTCCAATGTAATGAATCACTCCTTATTCACTGTTTAAGTAATGTTTTTGTTTTTCCATTCACAAATTGCATTACATTATCCTACATAGGCCTACAAGAAGCGTTTCTAATAGAGCCTACGTGAGTTGCGCTCCTGTGAAGGGTCATTGGAATCGAAGTTTCTCTATTATTGATCCATTCTTGCTCCAATCGAAACACTGTGGAAACCTCCATTAGGAACAATAAACAATGTGAAATAATGAAACCCTGTGACTAAAAGTTGGGCAATGATTCTTGAACTTCAATCTCATAGCCTAAATAATACAACATCAGTCTGATAAATAGGCCTACAGTCAAATTGCAAATGTAGATTGTTAGCCTTTACTCTAAATTCACTTTTAAAGTTGTATATATTGATGAGAATAATTCACGATCGTCTTATGCATCATCAGAAATGTTGTAGCAGAGGACTGTGAACAGCAATAGGACAGTTTTTGTTTTTTACTTTTATTAAGATGATTGGTCACTTCAGGCAAAACATTTATGCCTTTCAAAACAGGTGACATTGTCTTGCTTTGGCCATTAAGATTTTGAGGGGCCCCTTCCATTTCCCCCCCCCCCCCGTAAAATGAATATTTCATGTGACGGGTTTGCCCCCAAAGTCATCAAATTTTTAAATCTTGGACTAAGAACATGACAAAGAATGCAGCTGTGTTGATCAATTCTTACATCCTTAGCAAAGGACAGATGTTTTGTATTTTTGTTGCATAATCATAACATTACATTTTTCTCTTTGGTGCTTCATTTATTTATATCTTTTTGTTGTTCAGATGTTCACACGGGAGCCTAAAATGATGCCAGAATCTAGAGTGAAACAGGAATACAGACACTGACATACTGCACACACCAACTGCAAGATCATGAAATACACAAAAATGCGAATGCATGGGAATGTTTGTGTTAATCAGATGTCTGTTATTTTTATACTCAAAATAAAGGATTATTTTTCCTCAAATAAAGCAGACGTAAACTAACCACACTTGCCTTTTTCATATGCAGCATTTTGAACACAGCAATCACTGGAAATATTGCTAAATGATTATACCTGTACTATTTTAATATCTATAGTGATACTATATATAGTGATCACAGCAGCATGTGAAGTATTATTGGGCAATGCTTTTTGTATAAATCAGCACCAATCGTTATGCTGGTCATAAGTTACAAGAAATTACTGAATTGTTCATAAGTTGAAGGCCTACTTCACCGGTTGGAATATGAAGGTGTATTGAACTCGGAGATCCTATGAAGTATAAATGAGCAAAAAAAAATGAAATCGGATCATCCTAGCCTGAGAAAAGGCAGAAAGAGTGTTTTATGGTCTCACTGTCTAACCCTACATTTCTCTTTCTGTGATGTCACAAAAAATTGCACATTTATACTTCATAGGATCTCCGAGTTCAATACACCTTCATATTCCAACCGGTGAAGTAGGCCTTTAATGTTATGTGGTCAAAATTTAAAAAAGAAAATTGGTAGGCCTATATCAAAAATCAGTATCAGGCTCTACAATGTGAACAGTAGGCCTTATGATGTAACCAAATATTGGGATAAATATAATTTCAGAAAACTGTCATTATTATCTTACCCATGTTTGATTTTCATTAGCATAATTAGGAGGTTAAAATGTCACTGCTGAAATGCTATTTCATTTTGTCAGTGGATGAGACTTGTGTTAATTCTGCTCAACTAAACACTTCAGCAGCTATTTTATACAGTGGTATACATGTGGTGTTATATAGTCAATATTACTACTCTAGTTCACCTGCTGCTGCTTGAGACCAGAGCACGGAGCAATGTTGACATCTTGTGGGCATTTGATCTAACAACTCCAAGTTATGAGTCAACTGTGTAACACTGCTGAACTGGTGTATAAATGTCAACAACCTTCAAAATAACTTCTCACGCCTACATTAACTCCCACCGACCAGGCAATGTGGGCAGCTGATCAGGGGCCATGCCTAGTATATTGTCAAAATTGTCAAAAAGTACTTGTTTCAGCATAACATGTGCTCACATGGTGCATATTCTTAAATAGGCCTTTAATCTTTAACAGACACAAATCCAACCTGGGGAAGTTTTTCGGCATATCATGAGTGGTCTGGTTTCTGGAGCTGAAAAAATAAAATAAAAATGTAGCCTATGCCATGCATTTTTTGTGATGTGCAGTGTAAGCATGGCAATAATTTAGGAGTGGGCATGCAGTGGGGAAGAAGAACATGGGCTTTTTTTAAAATATATAAATATTTAGTAGTTTATCATGTAGAGCAATATACTTAGCATATAGCCTATAATACTATCATTATTCCTTTTTATACTGGTAGGCCTATAACTACATTGCTGTATTATATAGACTCTATATTACGGACTCATGGTCCAATATAAAAAACAGGACAATACATAAAAACACAACACATAAAAAGTCCCAAAGGCACACTTTATTTGTATACTTTTTTGCCGTGATGTTAATTGTTATCCGCAGCGCCCTCTGCCGGCCATAATGCGGAATGGTTTTGACCTACGTTCCGTTGACGTGGACGTTCCAACAGGAAGTGAGTTTTCATTCTGGCTACGTGGAAGTAGCTTCTGCTCCCGACCCGAGGCTGAGAGCATCTTTGTGCCCTCGTCTGTCAGCTTCACTGCTTCACAATGATTAAGAAGTTCGATAAGAAGGACGAGGAGTCTGGTAAGAGTGAAGAGCTATTACCTGGAATAGTGACAGCGTTTGAAAAAGAAGGGAAACATTGTCAAGGTGTTGGACGATTTGGAAGCTAGCGCGAAGCTAGCCTGTTACCTGTTAGCCGAACAGCTAAAGTTAACGATAGCTTTCAGGATAAAGTAACTCGCCCGTTTACTCTGTCATGCAGGATAATTCACATGTATGATATAAAGTCGCTTATAAACTGGAGCTGCAATAAAAAATATCAACCGCTGTTATTGTATGTCCCAGTAATACCAGCATCAGTCCTACGTTGAGTTTAGCGTTAGCATTGCTAGAATGGAAGTGTCAGCTGGATGTTGTCATGTTGCTTTATAGACGTATCCGCTCTGAACATGATATCAACGTATACATTGCGTGGCTTAAACTTGATGCAATGATATTTTAATTTAAAGCATGCGTGTTTTTTATACATATGTAACATTAAATGTGCCCATTATGTGTACATCAATGACACTCACGTCTGATTCTGCTCTTGTGACATTTAGGAAGTGGCTCGAACCCTTTCCAGCATCTGGAGAAGAGTGCGGTGCTGCAGGAGGTAAAGTTTTAAGCATTTCTATTCATTTTGCATAAAACGTGTTTTGCACTTGATGTGAGAAAAAGTATGAGCAAAGGAAACTAGATGGTGTCATCTGAAAATAAACATGGTGTCCCTTCTTGTTCACAGGCGCGTATCTTCAATGAGACCCCCATCAACCCACGAAGATGTCTCCACATTCTCACCAAGATTATCTACCTACTCAACCAGGTAAAAACCTTTGTTTGATAAAGAAAATGAAAGCTACTTATTTTGGTATGTGTCGAGTTGGTGTCCGTCCATCTATCTATCTTCACATCTGAACTCTCTCTCACTCCGACGTCTGTGTTCATTTAGGGAGAGCATTTTGGGACCACGGAGGCTACGGAGGCCTTCTTTGCGATGACCAGGCTCTTTCAGTCCAATGATGTAAGAAATCAGCCATTCACACTAATTACTTATTAGTAAATGGGTTGGATACTTAATAAAATAAAATTACATCATAGCATCAGTGTGTAATGTAACGTATATCTGTACAGTTCCAATATGAATATTTTAGTTCATCATTCTATTGCTTTCTCTTTTCAGCAAACCCTAAGGAGGATGTGCTATCTGACCATCAAGGAGATGGCCAACATCTCTGAGGATGTCATCATTGTCACTAGCAGGTTCGTACCATGACGTCAAACGGCTTTGAGTTTGGATTGTGTCTTTTTTTTCTCGGTTCAGTTTGGAAGTAGCTCTGAAACAGTTTGTCCAGAGTTTGTTCACATCTGACGATGTAATGCAACTGTTATCATACAGTAACCCAATACACAACTTAGAGATTGTGACTGTTTGACTTAAATAACTCTTTTATTTTACTGTTGTGTTTATTCATAGCCTGACCAAAGACATGACTGGAAAGGAAGACGTTTACCGAGGACCTGCTATCAGAGCCCTCTGCAGGATTACAGATGTGAGTGCTGCTTTATTTTTCTCTCTTCGTTAACCTTGTCATCTCATGCAATAAAATATCATAGTCCTGTATGAAGGATGTTTCATTCTTATGAATAGGAAACGGAAGCATACTTTGTTTGAATTTGTCCCTGTCTTCTCTGCAGACCACCATGCTGCAGGCCATCGAGAGATACATGAAGCAGGCCATTGTTGACAAGGTGCCCAGTGTGTCCAGCTCAGCCCTGGTCTCCTCACTGGTAAATAACACATTTCATATTCCTATTATAAAATCCATTATAAATACACCTGTGTAATTGAGTTGCAGCTGTGTTAACTGTATTTTCTGTCTGTGTGTGTTCAGCACATGGTGAAGATGAGCTACGACGTGGTGAAGCGTTGGGTGAATGAAGCCCAGGAGGCTGCATCCAGTGACAACATCATGGTCCAGGTAGGTGGAACATCCATAAAAGACTGCGGAAGTTATATAGTGTGCTGTTGTGGTATCAATAGTTGCCAGTTTAATATTTCAAAGCTTGTGTGTGTGTGTGTGTGTGTGTGTGTGTGTGTGTGTGTGTGTGTGTGTGTGTGTGTGTGTGTGTGTGTGTGTGTGTGTGTGTGTGTGTGTGTGTGTGTGTGTGTGTGTGTGTGTGTGTGTGTGTGTGTGTGTGTGTGTGTGTGTGTGTGTGTGTGTGTGTGTGTGTGTGCCCGTGTGCCCCGTATTCCAGTACCACGCCCTGGGCCTGTTGTATCACCTCAGAAAGAACGACCGTCTGGCTGTCACCAAGATGCTCAACAAGTTCACCAAGTCTGGCCTCAAGTCTCCCTTTGCCTACTGCATGCTCATCAGGATCGCCAGCAAGCTGCTGGATGAGACAGAGGGAGGGTGAGTACATGTAATAATAATAATAATTCATATTTTTTTAGCAGACCTGCAGTAATCTGATTTACAGCATTGTATTCTACCTTTGTGTTTCTCAGCCACGACAGCCCCTTGTTCGACTTCATCGAGAGCTGCCTGAGGAACAAGAATGAGATGGTGGTGTATGAGGCTGCCTCCGCCATCGTCCACATGCCCAACTGTACTGCCAGGGAGCTGGCCCCTGCCGTGTCCGGTACGTAGTTTACTCACACCTTGTCAAGAGCAGAATTATGTTTTTTTTTTTTTAATAGCTTTATTTATGAGTCTAATTGTGTTTTTTTTGTCCCCTTGTAGTGCTGCAGCTCTTCTGCAGCTCTCCTAAAGCAGCCTTGAGATACGCTGCAGTCAGGACCCTCAACAAGGTACGGCTTTACTCTCCGTCCCCTCTTTACATAGCTTGTTCTACTTATGTATAAGCATTGATCACTTTAAGTCTAAAGTTTGTCTTTTTCCTGAGCTTTTTGGAATGTAGAAAAGTTCCTTGCATGACTTTATTATTTATCTCTCTTGACAAAAAAACGTTCACCCCTAAATGTATAGGTAAAAAAAAAAATAATTAACACCGACATATCCTTTGTGTCCACCAGGTGGCCATGAAGCATCCGTCTGCAGTGACCGCGTGTAACCTGGACCTGGAGAACCTGATCACAGACTCAAACCGCAGCATCGCCACACTGGCCATCACCACTCTGCTGAAGACCGGCAGCGAGAGCAGCGTGGACCGACTCATGAAACAGATCTCCTCCTTTGTCTCCGAGATCTCCGACGAGTTCAAGGTCAGGAGCTTTGCTTTTAGTTTAGTTTCAACATGTGTTTGATAGCACAGCCCCCCCCCCCTCCACACAGACAACAAGAGTGTCATTGTTCTATGGCTGACATTTGTATTGGCATTGTGCTCGTCTACTCCAGGTGGTGGTGGTGCAGGCCATCAGCGCTCTGTGCCAGAAGTATCCCAGAAAGCACAGCGTCATGATGAACTTCCTGTCCAACATGCTCAGAGACGATGTAAGTTGATCATTGACAGGCCACTGACGATCCCTCACACTTTGGTCTATGTGTTATGGGGAAGCTAATCAGTAATATCCCTACCTCTACCTCTAAAGATAAATGTTGGCATTGTAGCAGCTTGCATGCCTTTTTTATGTTTTTGAAAATATTTAGTATAAGGATTACCGTACCTGCTTTGTATGTGTTGACATGTGAGAGAACAGACGCCCAATAGACAAGACCAAATCAAATCAAACTTTATTTATATACTTGTAATGCACATCAAAGGCAACAAAAAGAAAACATGACAAATCAAAATATTAACTCTAAACCCCATTAATAAAATAATTGCTAAATGAGTAAAAGTGACTAAGTTAAAAAAAAAATTAAATAAAATTGTAATGTTGTAAAAACAAGTAAAAGAAAATATAATAAAATAGAAAGATTGTTAAACGGGTAAAAAGGAAATATTATTAAGGTCAGTAAATGAAACTAAATTGAAAGCCAAACTAAAGAAGTGAGTCTTGAGTCTTCTTTAAAAATCTGATGATGATTAAGTATACACCAATGTTGTGTTCTACTATCTCTCCCCTCCCTGCAGGGCGGTTTTGAGTACAAGCGGGCCATCGTGGACTGCATCATCAGCATCATCGAGGAGAACCCGGAGAGCAAAGAGACGGGCCTGGCTCACCTGTGTGAGTTCATTGAGGACTGTGAGCACACGGTGCTGGCCACAAAGATCCTTCACCTGCTGGGCAAAGAGGGACCACGCACGCCACAGCCCTCCAAGTACATCCGCTTCATCTTCAACAGGGTGGTGCTGGAGAGTGAGGCCGTCCGGGCAGGTAAAAATGTCAATGTAACCAACCATTGACTAATACTTAACTCAACTTCACCTAAACTGGATACTGGTTTTTCCATTGTACCGCCGCGATTCATTTGCCTGTCTTATGTCAGCACTTGCTCTCTGTTTTAAAACGCTTGTTTATTTCTCTAACCTTTAGCTGCAGTCAGCGCTCTGGCCAAGTTTGGAGCTCAGAATGATGATCTGCTGCCGAGCGTTCTGGTTCTCATGCAGAGGTAGGCAAACTCATTTACCTTTTTTAAATATAATTTTTTTTTTATTGTATGCCAGAGTGCAGACTTAGACTTTGATAGCTTTATTGTCCTTCAACTGTACAGTGCACATATGAATAAAATGTTTTTCCACTGGCTCACAAATAATGCCCTTACTAAAACAAGGAAGATGAATAGAAATGCTACAAAAATGCTAATGGTAAAATTTACATTAAAATATTGCACTAAAAAGGAGTTTCTAAGTGGCATATCAACATTTATATTGCACAAGTTGCATTTGTCTAATGCCCCATAGGAATATTGCAGATAGTTCGGTTCACAAGGGGCATTTACATTACATTTTTCTGTTATAATAATATAAAGGGAACACTGGTTAAATGATTGAGACACCTTTACTGTTATGTTCTATCCTATACATTTGTGTTTGAATCAGTATGTGCTGAATTGTTACTTTAACAAAAGGTGTCTGTTCTCATAGGTGCATGATGGACAGTGATGATGAAGTGCGTGATAGAGCCACTTTCTACATGAACGTGCTGCAGCAGAAGCAGAAGGCTCTGAATGCTGCCTACATCTTTAACGGTAAAGACCCACTGTCGCTCTCCTGCCAGGCAGCTCTCTGGGCAAACACTCTGCAGACAATCTCAAAAAGGTCCAGCATTCACGTCTTTTCTTCTTGTGTGTTGCTCTCAGGTCTGTCTGTGTCCATCCCCGGCCTGGAGAAGTCCCTGCACCAGTACACTCTGGAGCCCACGGAGAAGCCTTTCGACATGAAGAGCGTCCCTCTGGTCACCACTCCAATCTCAGAACAGAAAACAGGTACGACCACAAAGCTAGTAACACAACGGTTCAGGGTTTCACTATCATGGTATTTTGAGATTTGTGGACTGTCAGCTGATGTTTTTTTTTTTGTTTTTTCTTTCAGAAATGGCCCCCATCGCTACCAGCAAACTGCCAGAAAAGTTGGCCCCATCGCGCCAAGACATTTATCAGGGTAAGATTGTAAACAGTGTCCGTCAACAGGTCCAAAATGAGTGGAATGGAATGATATCCCCCTTCATACCCTGTCATGATATTATACCAGAACTTTGTTTTAGTCTTACTCTGCTTTTCTGTTCCCTTCTCAGAACAACTGGCGGCCGTCCCAGAGTTCCAGGGTCTGGGCCCGCTCTTCAAGTCCTCGGACCAGGTGCAGCTGACGGAGGCTGAGACAGAATACGTGGTGCGCTGCATCAAACACACCTTCTCCAGACACATGGTGTTCCAGTTCGACTGCACAAACACTCTCAACGACCAGCTACTGCAGAAGGTACCGGATGGACATTTTCTTTGTTTTTTAGCTGGAGATTTCAGTTTGATGTTTTACTGTAATTCTTCATTTGGACCATTGATCCTTCTTGGCTGCGAAAAACAAAACAATTTAAAGGTGGAGTCAGCGATTCTAGTCAATGCTTGTTGTCAAAAATTACTTTTTGTCAAAATCAGGGAGAATCTCCTCACAATCCGCTACCAGTATGTACTGTGTTAACTGAAAACAAAACTGAGCTCTTTAAAAAGGCTGTTAAACAAAGGGTATGTTAACCAAGGGGGGGCCATTGTAGCTAGCAACATGCCCATTTACAGAGCCTAGACTTAGTATAAACACAGATGATCGTGAGGGCATATTCACCGATTTTGGAATAAAGTCATTTTGACAACAAGCGTTCTCCAGAATCTCTGACTCCGCCTTTTTAAAAGAGTGACACAGAATTTATAATTGTTGACAGATAACATAACATAACATAGCAGCAGTAGCTATACTAAAACAAGTTGAGTTGAACATATTGTATTGCTCTTTGCGTCAGGTCTTAGTGCAGATGGAGCCATCGGAGTCCTACGAGGTGTTGAACTACATCCCGGCCCAGAACCTCCCCTACAGTCAGCCTGGCTCCTGCTACACTCTGGTGGGACTGCCTGATGACGACCCCACCGCTGGTACGAACAATGCACTGCTATTTGATTAGATCGGAAAGAAAAAAAATATTGTTTCTATCTAATCAAAGTGCAAAAATAGTTAATAGTTTAAGAGAAAAAAAAAGCAGCTAATTGTGCGACAGAGATACATAGCATTGAAGAAGGTTTAAGGCAATTGTTTTTACACGTGTCCCGTCTGTCCACAGTGTCTTGTACATTCAGTTGTACTATGAAGTACCTGGTCAGAGACTGCGACCCCAACACAGGAGAGCCGGACGATGACGGTTATGACGACGAGTATGTGGTACGTAAGCAAACGGCATATCCAATAGCTATGAAGAAAAGGAAGAAAACAAAGAGTATTTTCATCAGTGTGAAACTCTATTCTTCCTGTCATCCCTCCATCTTTCTGGCGTCCCTTCCCTTCTCATTGTCTTCAGCTGGAGGATCTGGAGGTGACGGTGGCCGACCACATCCAGAAGGTTCTCAAACCAAACTTTGGAGCGGCGTGGGACGAAGTGGGAGATGAGTTTGAGAAGGAAGAGACTTTTGCCCTGTCGTCTGTACGGACACTGGACGGTACGCAAGAAGACAGAAATAATCAATGCACTCGGTTCAATTTTAAAGACAAATCTGAAAGTCCAGATTTATTTCTTAAAATAGATCAAATAGACGAGTTGTCTATGAGTTGAATTTTCAGTATTCAGTGATGGTTCACAGTCTGGATTGATGCAATTTGTGAAGCAATGACATTTTTGGTTTTAAGCAGTGACTGACTCTCAATGCTGTGTTTTCTCCTTTGTACAGAGGCGGTGGGTAACATCATCAGCTTCCTGGGAATGCAGCCATGTGAGCGCTCGGACAAAGTCCCCGAAAACAAGAACTCGCACGTCCTCTTCCTCGCCGGTAGGTGTTGCAACTCGCATAGCAGCATGGTGGTGGTCACCTTTCATTTATGCATATTTTCCTCAATATACAAATTATTTAAAATTGTACTCTGCCTGAAATGTAGCGCCGCCTGTATTCAAGATCAAGTTGTCTCTGGTTATTTGAAGACACCAAATTCCATAGTAAATTTAGATTTTTGTGTATTCCAAATAACAATACTAAATTAAGAATGTCTTCATTTTAAGTTCTTGATTAATTAAAGTAGCTACAAGGAACTTTCCTATGATGATCATAAAAGACATGTAACAGCAAACAAGACCATCAGTGCAAGGAATGCTATTTGATAAAGATTTTCTTAATGCCTTATGTCACCCAGGAACAACAGCTGGTGTAGTTAAAACACTACTCTCCTCGTAGGCACTTTAAAATCCTTTACAAACATTTTCTATAAAACATGATACTGTTAAACACACTGTACCGTATCCAGATTGTGTATAAACTAACCCACTTCATTGGCATGCCTGGTTAAAGCAACAGTGTTGCTAACATCTCTCCCTATCCTCTCAGGTGTGTTTCGGGGCAGTCATGACGTGCTGGTGCGTGCTCGCCTGGCACTGGCAGACGGTGTCACCATGCAGGTGACTGTACGCAGCAGTGAAGAGACGGTGGTCGACGTCATCCTAGCTTCCGTGGGCTAAAGCGCTTTGTGCCAACGCCAATCACAAGACCTTTCCAGACATCACTATAAGATCTTTTCCCACAGCTCTTAAAAATGTAATAAATGTATAATTATACTATGGTTATCATGCTGACACCATCCAACCCTGAAAAAACAACACAAATGTTTTATTTACTTCTAGTGTATCAACTTTAACGTGTGTCTTCGCTTTGTACTTTCTGCTGGTCCTCATTGTTTTCTGTGCAGTAAGAATATTCTTCTTTCACATCTTCAATAAACTGTCAAAGTAAATCAGCTGTCATGACACTGTTCTTTTTTTTTTTTTACAAAACTAGTTTTATTTGAACAAAAGATTGTTTTTCATTGCCATCAACGGAAATGTAGAAAATCATACCAAAATTCAGTTAGTGCCGTTGATCGCAGGACTAAACAACTGGCAGAAAATGGAGGGAGTCAAAACAGTGTCCCTCAGATAAGGTCAGTTATCACACAAAGTATCATGCTTCCATACATGAACACTGTCACAATCAGGTAAGGAAGTTGCATTGAGAGAAATTAATATTTCTAGATCACATTTTACATGAGTAAGTTGAAATTCAAGTTGTTCTAAGCTTCATCAATCATGATTTCATCTCAAACTGATTCAGTGTCATTAATCACTTTTGAAGTGTTGCTACAGAACATGATGGCTCAAACAGCTTCTGACTAAGCCATTGCATTGGGTCTCGTATCAGAAAGAGTGAATGAAATTGAGATATGCGTTGAGGAAGCCGGTGGGGTCTTCAAGCTGAGGGTAGTGACTGATGTGTTCGTCCAAAACGGTGAATGTGGACCTCCGGACCAGCTTCCTGCAGGTAACAAAGATACAGAAATGATGTTGCATGACTTTGAATAACGATACATACCACCATTTTATCTAAGTGGCTAACAAAAACTGGTGGAGAACTTTTTTTTTAGAGAAGGTGGACAGGACATGCAAACTTCTGTATTAAAGCTTTATTGTCGTTCAAGCAATATGCAGAAAACACAAGATTTGAACCAAGTACTGAATATTTCTGACTATATGACTATATCACACAAAAACAGAATAATCCCATCTGTGGTCACTTGCACACTTGTCCAAAGGCTCCAGCTTTAATTCCAGCCTAGAACCATTTTTTTTAACAATTGTAAAATGGTGGTGGAGTGGAAAAGGCATGCCGGAAGCTGAGTGTGTTACAGATAATCTGATGTGTGGGTTTAAGATATCTGAGGCGGGGTCACTCACTGGTAAAGGCGGATGAACTGGGGATGAGGGTTGACTGGGTCCAGGGGGCCATAGATCATGTGCACTGAAAGATAGAGAGGGATGAGAAGAGGAAGACTATGTTCTTAAAGGATGATGGCTCAAATTGGCAGATAAGAGCAACATACATTTTACAAATAAAAATAATAACGGTAACACTTTACAATAGTCGCACACGATCTCTGACTTTAACACACAACCAGTGGGTCTGCAGGCCGTTCACTATCAGATAGTGTGTGTGTGTGTGTGAATGCCTGGTGTTGTGTTAACTTTATATATATTGTTAATTTAAACCTGACTCTCTCCCTCCCTTTCTCTCTCTCCCTCCCTCCCTGACTCTCTCCCTCCCTTTCTCTCTCTCTCTCTTCTCCCTCCATTGTTAATTGTTTTATTTGTTTAAACTTACAATAACTAATTTTTTTTGGCCACTTGGGGGCAGCAGCAGTTATCACACCACTGACATGCTATTACCATTTATGCTGGCATGAAAAAATGGTTGGCAAACATTAACATTAGCTTCATTTTGAGTTGTGTTTCTGTCTAAGGGACCGACCCATTGAATCTTTTACATTTCCTTAATAAATACAGTATGAGATGATTCAGATGAATCAGCTCAGAAATCCTGACTAATGCCTTTTAGCTGTATTTGACACGCACGTCCCTACCCCCCACTCATCCCCCTCCCCTAGGCTCCGAGCTCTGAATCACAGATGGGCCTACAAGCCTTCTCGTCCCAGGCTAGGCAGCTTAGCATCAGCCCAGGCTGCGGGGTTAATACACCTCAAGGAAGTGTTTATTCTTCGCCATGGATGGAGTCATTTATTCATTTATTTGTTTATTTTTAATAACCACGCACATCACTGTGAAACAAGCCAACTGTGGACTTACGTGGGACGAAGGTGGACGTGAGCGCGCCCACCCATCGGTCTCTGTGTTTCAATCTCTGGTTGATGTACTGCAGAATACTGAGAGAGAGAGAGAGAGAGAGAGAGAGAGAGAGAGAGAGAGAGAGAGAGAATGAAATAAACACAAAAACATGCACGCACACACACACGCGCACACACACACACACACACACACACACACACACACACACACACACACACACACACACACACACACACACACACACACACACACACACACACATACCTGTCCATTACTAAGTTGCCATCGTTGTAGCGTACACCCGTCCACATGTCCCAGAACTCAGCGTCTGTGGGCTGCGTGTACGGACCAAACACGTCTCCAATTCTGCCAGTAAAAAGTAAATAACGTCAACAACAAAAAACACTGCATGCACTTACTGTTATTAACTTGGCCCCAAACCCTGTTCCTCTTACCCCTTCTGGAAGATCATATAGTTGGTGAGACGGGTCAGGACTGGAGCCAGAAAACTGGAGTCCTTCAGAAGCTTTTGGAGACAAAACAAAAAAAAAGGTCTCAGAGAGTACTTTGAATGACAAGTAAAACGGCTACACAAATTTAAGTTTGAATCTCCTCATCAGCTCATTAGATACGAAAAAGCATCTCACCCTCTGCAGCAGCCGTGGGTGACTTGTTTCTGGGAATAGTCCTGTTGGGTAAAGTTAAAGCACTTTTTAGAACGATTTTAGAGCAGGGCTGCAACATATGACTCCAAGAACACAAGGTGGAGTCTTTAAATAACCAAAGATGTTCAATTCACAATGATGTAAAAGAGGCAAAAAGTAGAAAATTCACACAATTCAGAAGCTGGATCCAGAAATTGTTTGCGATTTCTGCTTATTAAAGCAGCTGCGTTGCTAAACAATTGGAGTGGAGTTGAACTAGGAATCTTAAGTTTTTGTTTGACTTTGTTGCAAAAAAACTGCTCACAACATGACCAAAGAAAATAGATGTACTGTACCTCCATTGGAAAGACACAGGCTGTTAAAGTTCAGGTGACCTGTACGGTTTTGGTCACTCCTGGTTTGAAAAAACAACAAGGGGAGAGAGAGGGAGGGAGTAAAGTTCAGCAATTCATCATTTTACTCAGATTTTTTTCATAATTTGCATAAATACACTGATACACACACACACACACACACACTGACACACACACACACCTGTAGAGCAGCTCCAGGGCCACTGTGTCTCCATAGTCGTGGGACATCACATTCACCCGCTGGTTGCCCAGACCCAGGTGAGCTGCCAAGGCCTCCACTATGTTGGCCTGTTCAAAGATGGAATACCTGTGGGGGCGCTGAGGTGGTAGGGGACGAGAAGAAAGGGATTATGGGTAAAAGCAGTGAAACATGAGAAGAAATATAACATTTAAAGCGACACAAATGATTCACTCACTGGCTTGTCACTGAAGCCAAACCCCAGGAAGTCCAGTGCAATGACTCGATGGAAGCGCTGCGTGAGGGGCTCCCAGATCTGTGAGGTCGAAAACACACACATTTGGTTGCTATAGGTCTCAAAATGAAGATCCCTACTGTTTTTAATTGTGTACTGATAAGCTACTGAGCGCGTGCAGTCGGGTACCTTGTTCCAGTCGTAGCTGGAGGTGGGGAAGCCATGGAGCAGGATGATGACATCAGAGCTTCCCAGAGCTCCATAGGAGTCTGGTTTAAGGAGAGAGGAGAAAATGCTTTAGTGATAGCAACAACAAAAGGCAAATAAGTGTATTCTTTATGACAACCATGTGGTGAAAGAAGAGGCCATGATATTTAAAGGAATAGTTCAATTTTTTTTTTTTTTGCTTGTTGCCTCACTCCCGGGTCCAAGACAAGGCGATAGAAACCATTCCTTTAACCGAGCGTGCATTTTTGAATAAGAAATGGGCAAAGGTCGCTCATCGCTAATTAGCTCATCACAAATACTGATTTTTGATCACGTTGAACACCTAGAGTGAGGCAACAAGCTTAAAACAAAAATGTTTTAAACATTCCTTCTGCTCTGAGAATAAAAGTGACAAAAACAAGAAAAAAATAATTCCCAGAAAAAGTCTCTCTCTCTCTCACCCCTGTAGAAGATGTCGCTGCCCCGGAAGTGGAAGTGCTCCCCAGCGCTGTGCCACTTGTTCAGGGCGGCTGACAGCTGAGGAGGGGGAATGTGCAGGTAGACGGCCACCAGAGGGATGCAGATCAGACCCACATGGATCCACCACTCTCTCATGTTGAGCTCACAGGTTTGGGAGGGGGGGGGGGGGGGGGAGGGTCACATTACTGCCTCTGATTAGACCAAGAGTGACAGTGTTAAAAACAAGGCAACAATGACCAGAACAGATTTAAGGTGCCTTCACCAGTACAGGGTTCTTAAGAATTAAATTAGATTTAAGAATCTCAAGACTTCTTTTTTTATGTAGCTCAAAATGAAATTTGAGACCAAAAAAGATGGTTACTTTGAGTTTCGGAGTGACGATTGTAATAACATAAACCAAGACTTTTTTTTAAATAGGCCTACTTCATATATGTTAAGAAAACTGTTTTTTTTATATTTTTCTTTTGCCATGTTGACCTGCTGCGTGACCTTAATGGATAAAATACAATCTAACTCCCCATGTCTCTCTGACATTAGTTCTGGAATATGTGGTTTTCAAGCTAGCTGTCAGGATTCTAACTGGTACAACATGTGTTGTTATGGAAGTTTCAGAGTGGAAAAAGCAAGTGGATCAGTTAACCCCCTTGATTTCTCTGGTCTGTCTCAGTGAGACACAGACAACTTGTTTTTAAACAATCATATTATCACTGCCTTTCGTCCTGGATACATTCTGATAATTCCCATTGCTAGGAAACATCATGAATTAATGGGAAATGTGTAAATTTGACTGATAAATCATTTTAGCTCGCTTAGAGGGGAGCAAATGTAAAAAATGTCTCACTTTACCCCACTCTCCCCTACAATGTTTTTCTATTATGTTCATTTGTTTCCTGTATATTTCAATGAAATTGAACTCATCAGCTTAATCGCATTATATAATTACATTTGTCATCAAAATAAAACCTTTTTATCCAAAAGAAGGTTTCTCTTTTTCTCCTATCCTGTCAACCATGTTACTGCAGTCAACTGTGTTACTTGGTCGGTCAACTGTGTTACATGTGGTTTTTATGTCATAAATCTGGTAAATGTTGGCTGGGCTGTTAACAATTTGATCTGGGACTGGGATACTTTTAGAGAGGGTTATCTTACATAAGGATGTTGTATAGCCTACCTCTTAATTTCTAATATGGATACATGTTGAAAGAATGGTCATATTTGATAGTAGCCTCCCACATAATCTTCATTATCTAGTTCAATATTCATATTTTCAAATCAGTTAGACAGACAACCTCAAACCCCCTGGTGAATAGACTCAAAAACTTTCATACGATGTATTTTATGACATATTTGTCTGTAACACAGTTGACATAGTAACGAATCAAATGGTTACTTTCAATTTAATTTATTTAAAAATTCATTACAGATTAAGCTTGGCAATTAATGTATTAAACACAATAAAGGGGTATATTATGGAAAAAAACTAGATTATTTATCAAAATGAAATGGCACACTGATTTCTTCACTTTTTGGTTGATATGAAATGTAGCCTACCCCTAATTATAGAATGACTCTTATACTAAATGTTATGGCCTAATAGTAACTAGACTCACGCGGTAGCAGACGACTATACTTACAGAAATGTTGCAACCTGTCCCTAGCAGACCTTCGGTCAGTGTTTAGAGTCCATAACCGCAGAATGCATTCCTGCAGAGCGGAAAGGAACCACCGTCTACAGAGAGTACGCGAAAAAGAAGACGTCTCACTTCGTTCCTATTTCTGAATCACAACCCTTAGTCGAATTTGATTCTCATGAGTTTTAATTCTAGCCAATTTCCCAAGCAGACTGGGGGCATCAAAGCAGCGTTGCTGGCCGTGGTTGTTGTCAGCCAACTGTCAGCCCGTCAAGAAAAAAAGAGTGACCCATCTCAATCATATACAATCTTTGTTTCAAACGGCAATAGGAAGCGACAAGACTCCTGCCCTCTGCTGGTGTGGATGTGCAATGACATCTAATTAGGCTATATGTAGAGCTGACACTATCAAGTAGCCTACTAATTGGCGATAACTGTGATTCTTTGTTGATCGTTTAAGTAATATAAACATTTTCAATTATTGGAGCCCCTGAAACAATACCCTTTTTATATATAAAAATAAAATCCTTAATTATTTTCACAAAGATGTTAGCAAGGTGGCCACACTGGCTGACAGACAACTGAGCCAAACACTCCCTATAAAGGTTTCTGCCCAACCATTCACTTGTATAGTTTGGTTACTCTATTCAACGTCTCTAACTGAAGACCTGACCCATCATTGCCTTTAGCCTCCATTGTTGTAGTTAACACTGTATTTGTGACATATGATCTTGGTATTAGCCCTTATCTCCAGACTTTTGATAAGAAACAAATCATATTCAACCCTAAATGGTTTTAGCTGAAATCCTGATCGACTTTCAAGTATGTATTAGCAATAAGACTAGATAAGGCATTTGTCTAAGTAATCTCTGGATACAAATATAAAAAATATCTCCCTTTATAATTAAAAAGGTAACACAGCAACAAGATAATGTGAACATGATATATTTCACAGTGATCGACTACTCTGTTCTTGGTTATAATAAATAGGATTATGCAGAAAATCACACACACTCAAGAGCAAGGTATTTTGCATTCACTGCAGAAACCTAGATTCCACATCCAAATGCATATGGCTTCGTTCCTTTATATACTGCATGGTAAATGAAAAACATGGCCCTGCAGATAGGCTAAATACATTTTTTTATTTTTAAAAACCATACACATTACTCGACAAGTTTCAAATGTAAATCCAATCACGATATCCATTTAAAATGCTCAAGATAAACAGACATGAAGTACTTTTTTTATTTCCAAATGTTAAAAGATAAAAAAAAAAAAAAATCCATAAAACAGATGAAAAAAAAACATTCATTCCCATTACAGGAAGACGCTACAGAACAAACTCCTCGTATGGATTCCGCTCGCAATTTGAATATTTTCACTTTGTATGTGATCCTAGCTGCTATTTTTGTCATGTGTGAAACAAGGAACACAAATTCATTTCCCTCAGAGAACGTCGTAAATTTAACATCTCCACTCTCAGTCTACGGCCATTCTTTAAGTAAAGACGGCCCTGCTGCCCAAGTCATCCTGTGTGGATGGCGAGCATCATAACCAAACCTTGAATTAAGTGTGGTAATATACAAATTAAAAAGAGGCCTGTTCTCTTTCACGACGTTTGCACCCTGAGATGAATATTCCATAACACATTTTTTTTGTATATTTAGTGGCCAAAACCCTCCCCCATAGAACGTGATTGGTGTCAAATCATCCAAAATTGGTTTAGCTTCGATGAAAGGTGTCATCGGTATCGTCATAAAAATACAAAGGTACATTTCTATTATTTCTTTTTCAAATCATGATTTGTATCAAAATATTTTTTTTTCACCTCCAAGGAACGCTATGAAATAAAGTACCCTGTGCAGATAGATACCAGTGTATGCCTAGTCTTTATTCTTGAAAAAAAAAAAAAAAAAAAAAAAAATGCACATGTCCAATTCTTTAGCGTTTCCAGTACATCAGGTGTCAAAAATATTTTACAAAGAAATCAAATGCAGCGACATTTATTCATGATGAAAGGAGTTCTATGGACAAGGTTGAGGAAATTAAAAATAAATTAAAAAAGGCTGACCCCCCCCCCCCCCCACAAACACACAGTTATTCTCTTTTTTTTTTTAAATGTGAACAAAACCAGAAGTCAATAGAGTAGAAAGTTTTTACTAAAGTGTGATTTTAAAGATAGTATGAAATATGAAAATTACTCAATTGCTTCTTTTTTGACAGAGACAATGTTTTACTATCTAAATAGACAAAGTCTGAAGTTAAAAAGTGGATTTACTTTACAGATTACTTTTTAAATCAAAGACTTTTTCTATGCCTGAGTAAACAAATGTGGATAATGTAAATTGGCAGAGAGAGAGAGAAGGGGGGAGGGGTAATGTTTTGCCCAGAAAAACTGAAAGGAATTGCACCAATGTTTTTATTTATAAGAAGAAATGAAAACCAGTGTCCGTATTTATCAAGCATCCAGAGAGAGAGAAACTCAAGTCATAGCTGGCCCAGGCTGATCTGGTACTACTTGTAGCTGTAGGAGCATCAGCTGAAATGTTACTGTAGCCAAGGCACATTCACTCTTTAGTCTGTTTGTAGATCAATAAATAGGTGTACTGGCTGAATAGCTATGAAAACAGGGCTAGTATGAACTCAAGTGGTTGTTAAAAAAAAAAAAAAAAATTAAAAAGCTGATAAACTCCAAGTTATTTTAGTGCTTTTGTGAGTTTTGAGCCTTAATGTGCATTAATCATCTTCTCATACAATGAGAAGTGAAGCTAGTTCTGTGAATAATTCCAAATCAGCCTCTTTTCAGTGTAACTCATTTTAAACTACTATAAAAATACAGCCCAAAGTGTCAAAATAAAAACCTAAAAAGAAAAGAAAAAAGAGAACTTGTATTTCATGCTTTGTGAGGACCTCATGGCCGACTGAGGTAAGACTTTGTTTTCCTAGTCCCGACTTTCAGTGGGATTCTAGGCGTCATCCTGAGATGCTTGCTAAATACAGGACCTGGGCTATTATTCTTTAGTCCCTTTTTTCTTTTTTTTTTAAACAAGTCAACCTTTCAACATGTGGAAATCCTTGAACACAACATAATGAACGAAAAGAGAATCCAGAGCTCCAGAAGGTTTTTGTGCACATGAAAACTATCGAAGAAATGGAAGAAGTAAATATTTATAGCGATGTTAGTGGACAGAGGCCCGATATTGTCTTTCCCGTCCCTCAGTCTCCTGTGAACACACGCCCTTTGCGGGAACCTCTTTTTCTATACAAGCCTTAGTGTTTATCGGTTTGGCTAGAAGGTTCTACATTTATCTACAAATATATAACAAATAAAACTTGCAGGCAAAAATAGTTAAGGTTTCAATAGAAACACCCTTTTTTTCCTGAAAATACAGCAGTTTCTGAAATAATCCTCTAATTCATTTTTCTTATTCTGTCCCAGTTTTCTGCATCATACATCAGGAAGCTCTTTTGCCTACAAACGGAAAAAAAGTATCTACAAACTTTGTAAACAGACCTGCTTTTTTCCAAAAACATAAATAACTCAAAATATTAACAGCCAATGGAGCAGAAATAAGTTTCGAATGAGCAAGGGCCAAAGAGATAAATATACAACACCATTCAGATAAAAGAGAAGCTAAAAGGTTCTTTCATAATTCTTACAGACGATCTTCAAGCCAGGAGGAACCTCCCCTTCTCAATTATAATAATAATAATAATAATATTATAACAACAGAATAATAAAAACAGGTCACTTTCAATCCGAGTTTATAATCACCCCTTGTTTACCGAGAAAAACAAAAAGTTACTTTGGGAGGGAGGGGTGGAGACAGAGTCTTTGTGTTGCGTCGGGGGGTATTATTAAGAACCAAAAAAAAGAAAGAAAAAAAATAGAAGACCAAAGCATCCACACCAAGCTGTACATTCCTCTGAATGTTTTGCTGTTCTTTTTTAGTCCAGCCCTTTCACACAGGACTCCACTCTCCTTCTTAACCCTCCGTCTCTCTTCCCCTCCCGAGTGTTCGCTAACTTTGTGTCTGAGTTGAGCTCCCTGGTGGTGGGGCAGATAGAGTGGTGGTCGTGGAGATGGTCAGATCAAAGGGAGGTCTCCAGGCTATGTAGGGGGCTGCCCGGGGCCGAGGGGGTTCCTGATTTGGGGCCGTGGTCTGGTGCCAGGTGGTTGCTGCTCTCCACAGCGTTATTGTTCTGGTTGAGGGTTGGTGGGACAGTGGGAGAGACCGGCGTGGTGATGGCAGTGATGGTGGGGGGGACTGCGTTGTCGGGCGTTGCCGTGGGCGAGGGCGGGGTGGGCGTGGCGTTGCGGGGGGAGGCGGAGTTTCGCTTGGTGGGGGCGTCGTCCTCAGCGTCCGTGTCGTCGATGAGGGGGATGTGGGGCTCAGAGTCCTCTATCCGGAACTCGGGGTGGGTCATGAAGTTGTGGATGGAGGAGCGCGACTCAGGCTTCTCCAGCCCCTCATAGAGGGAGACGTTGCTGCGGAATGCATTCACCACCCGGATCTGGGAGGAAGGGAGGAAAAGTATGGAAAAGGTGTAGACATTTTAGTTCCATTCAGTAGGGGTGCACATATACGTTTTTGTATTTTGAACACCTGAAATACACCACAAGATTGTAACACGGTTTTATTGGGTCAATAATAGGTGAGTTTTTAAGGGGGAAACAATACTATCATTAAAGGGGAAAACTCTCAGAGACACGTGCAGGTGATCAGTTATGTCGAGTTGTATATCTACAACCTGTACCAGTTAACTGGAAGTTGTAAGTAACCCTCCTGTCTTAATATGGATTCTAGATTACAGAACGATTGGAAATCAAAGTGTGAACATGTTACTGAATTTAGAGCTAGTCTGATAAAATAAAAAATCTCACGCTAATGCCTAGGAAAAAAATCTTAGGTTGCAGTATTGTTTATTGCGTGTAAAGGGATAGATAGAAAAACCTGCATCCGGTGCAAATAGACTCTCAACTTTAAATTCATGTTGGGAATGAAAGAATCTGCCAGTGTCTTGGGATAGTGTACAAACCAGCGACAAACCCGATGCAATGTGCGTGTGTTTTTGTGTGTGTGAGTACAGTAGTGTTATTTCACAAAAAAACACTAAGTAGAGGTATGTATCTGATTAATCAAAATGCAAAATAAGAAAACCGAGAGACAAGAGGAATGCTGTTCTTTAGACAAAGTTACAGAGAGAGAGAGAGAGAGAGAGAGAGAGACAGAGAGACAGAGAGAGAGACAGAGAGAGACAGAGGCCGGACACAAGAGATTACTGTTGTTACATGCTGAGGAGAGAGAGAGAGAGAGAGACAGAAGGAGATGAGAAAAGACAGACAGAAAGGGGGTGGTCAGTTATAGCTCATGTTTGTGGGATAAAAACAAAAAAGCTGCGGCAGCCAAGCATGTCTACAAGCTGCTTTTTTTAAAATGGTCAAAAACAGCACAACTCACAAACGAGACCATAAGACTTTGAACCCATGCAGAGCGTGGCGCTACCTTGTGTTCAATGGTAGTAAACCTTTGAGTATAGCCCATGACACATTTCACAGAATCTAAAGAAGAATATGTGGGGAGTCAGTGGTATTCATTGTTTTTTTCGGGGGTCATTCTGGCGACACACACACATTGCCAGGAGGAAACATTCTGCCAACAAACAAAGTAATTACAAAAGAAAAAAAGACTTGAAGAAAAGTTCCAACTCCTGAATGGAAAAATGTAGAGTTTAGAAAATGAACAGCCGCGGAGGTCAGGTCCAAGAGATATTCCGAGTGCCACCTGAGACGGAGATCTAAACATTTCTGTAGCATTGCATCCTTTTTTTTTTTTTTCAATACACTGGGGAAAAAACATAATTGGATCTGCTGGTAATGTGTCTGGGAAAGTCCCACATGTTTACATTCGAGAGCGTGGTCATTTATTCCATTAAGCTTGTTTTCGTGCCATCTGTTAGACATTTAACAAAAATCCACTGCCGGTTCCGAGTTCTGCCGGTTCTGAAAGAGAAAGAGTCGTCGTCAAGAGCAACAACAGTTCTTGCAAGGGACACGAGAGGAAATGACATCAAAATGATTTTTAACAATGAATTTTCCATGACATTTTACTCCATTTCCATAACCTTATTTAGGCCTGTTTGGCAATCATATGGCTCAATAATGAAGCTCTTACTGCGTCTCTTTTGAGCCATGTGTGGCGTTTGTCTTTCAAAAGCCATGAATTATTAAAAACTGAACCCTGAAGGCATTCTTGCGGATAAGCAAACTGCTAACTAATGGTTTGCTAACTTTACTATGTTCCAGAAAAACTGCCAACTAGCTGCATCCCAATGTGTATCACTTAGTAAAGTTTAACTGATCACACAGGTGCGTCGCAACGCTAGATTTTGAACAATAGCAATTCAAGGAACTATTTCACATAACGTCAGACAGGTTTGGGGATTTTAATGAACATCTTTTAAACACTAGCGAAAATTAGTGTAAATTCCAAAACTTTTCCAACCCATTCAGTTAACTCCAAAGCATTTCCAAGCCTGGGAAACTTTTTTAAATAATTGTTAAAACACCCTCTTCTTCTCCCAGCAAACTCCCAGAAACAGCCAGAGCTGGAGAAGAAGGTCATTATGATGTTCACTGATATTTGGGTAGATTTTGTCACATTAAGTGGAGGGTCCGTGTCATGGTTTAGTCTCTATAATTTGTTTTTATAGCGTGATCATGGGCGTATACTCAAAACATTTACCCAGCAAAGGGAACTAGAGAGCTGCGACACAGACCCATGGCTGCTACAGGGGGGTGCAGAGCGGACTGAGAAAGCTGCAGACACAACCTGGTGACTGTCAATCCAAAATAAGGTTTTTTGTCAAATAGTTAATACATATTATCCCCCCCAGAGATAACAGTTAAACAATTCCTTTTTTTCTGAGACCAAAGCAGAAGCAGAACAGAAAAAACATGAAGACACAGAGAAAAAACACCTGGGCAATAGAAGCGACCTAGGTTACAGGGAGGGGAACATATATATAGATATATATAAACAGCAGTTTGGTTGAAGCAACATGGAAGATGTGGTATTTTTGATGTCTTTTTGTAGGAGCATGAGAGAGTAAAAGTGTCAACGTTAGGTGAGAAGAAGAGTGGAGGAGGAAAGATGTTAGAAGAACAGAAGAGATATGAAAATAAAAAATAAAGTCTCATGCACTAGAGGAGAACACGCACTCACACCCCACAGTGGCAGAAGCGGTGCTGGCGGGAGTGGCAGTAGTGGTAGTAGTAGTAAAGGCTACATGTGTAGGGCTAGAAACATTGGTTACATCGTGCTGTTGCTGGCTGGAGTTGGAGGCCTGCCGCCTTAGGCCCCCCTGAAAGGAAGTTCCACTCTGGAAAGCACTCACTACATCCATCTGCAAAGAATCGGGACAGCGTTGACAGGAGAAGAAGCCCAGAGGAAATATAAAACAAAACACAGCCAGAGGAGAGAGAAAAGAGAGAAAAAAGGTGAAGAAAAGGCACCAGTAACCATAGAGAAATTGTCACGTAGTAATTGGATTTTAGACATAGTTGAAAAAAAATGAAAAAAGGGGGCCTGGTTGGGTTTAAAGGCTCTGATTGGAGGGAGAAAAAAAAATCTGACTTGACTTTCACTCTTTTCTCTGCAGAATCCTTCTGTAACTTCCGGCTAAAGCCATGCCAATACTCTCTTTTGAGCGTGCTTTCCATCCAATTCCAATTCACTTGCTTCTCATCAGTACCTTCAAAAATGGTGGCGCTTTAGCAGGTGGATTCAGAACGAGCCAGGAAAAAGGGCATAGGAACCAGCTTTAGCTCAGAAGCAGAAGAGAACAAATTAGAGGGAAGGCTTATTTTATTTTTTTTAGAGCACAAGCCATTCTTTAACCAATGCCGAGAGAGAGGACAAACGCATTGATTCTAAAGCAAATCAGAGAGTTAAAAGGTTTTTATGGCTTGTGATTCCCTTGGGTGTGTGGTGTGCGTTGTGTGTAGACTGGTTACCTGAGTCTGGATGCGGTTGAGGCCTCTGAACCAGAGGATCTGACCACGGCGCAGCTCTCGTTCTGCGTGGTCGATCTCCTCCATCTCCTCCATGTCGTCTAGCTCCTCGTCGGGGATCTCCTCCTGGTGTGTGCCATGACCCGCCGTCTTCAGGAACTTTAAGCGGCTGGTGGGTATCGAGGAGATCACCTGAATAGCATTGAAGTTGTACTCCGTAAGATTTTTTTTATCTGGTTAACTGTCCTCACCTCCAAATGGTGAGTTAAAACAAAAAGGTGATTGAGCATACGACCCACTGCTGAAAGCGCCTGTAATATGCCGCTTTGCCCTGTTATACTATCGGAAGTTAACCGCAGGTTTGCAGGTTAGAACTGCCAATATACTGACTTCATACAGTCAATAATTATTTATTATTATTTATTTAAAATTAAGAATTAATGTTATATCCTTATGGCTTACTGCACTTTATTTATAACCGATGGAAAGTACATCTCCTTCCTTCCCTTTATCCCATTTAAAAGCAAATGGCAGTAACAGCACAGCACTCAGAAATGAGCACCTTACTGGCAAAAGGCAGGAGTTCCTTCTTTTGGACAATCTCTTGTTTGGAACCAATTATCTTCAGCTGCTTTCTCAGCTCTACAACTGTGAGCTTGCATGCGCTCAGCCGCCCCTGTTTACTTGAGTCTTGCCAGAAAACGTTGGCAACGCCATTATTTTTAGATTGATGAGAGTGGATAATGACGGAGTGTGTGCACTGCTCAGTAGGACGAGTGTGGGCAGTAAGAGCAAACTAGAATAACATCAAACATGTATTATGACTATCTGCCATTGTCAGCAGCAGCAGTGAGGAATTTCAACCCTCAATCTCTCACTGTCAAAAATGACAAACCAGAGATAATTGAAACTGAAATAGGCCAAAAAAAAAAAAATATTCTAAAAAATATATATTCTAAAAGATACATTATATATATATAAAATATAAAAAATATTAATAATTGTGACAAACACTTAAGGGCCAATATAACAATGTAAACTTAAGCCATGTTCTATGCAGTAAGACTACACCATATGATTTGCTCAAACATTGGTTCAATATTAATTTTGTCCTTATCCGTGTCTCCCCAGCAGCAGAACATTCTGTACTGTTACACTTCTTTGGCCACCATTAGACACCCACTTAGCCAACTCCAACACAGGGGGGCAGTGTCACACCATGTTTTTTTGCATCCAGCCAATCAGAGACGAAGATGAAGCTCTGCTGTATGGTCACATCATACCTGTCCCCATAGTAGAGAGCCGAAGCCCAGGAAAGTGCACCACAGCCACTGGTCGATGGTCAGAGCCACGCAACTGAACGGCTTCCCTCCGAACTGCACTATGACGAACTACAGGAGACAGGAAGACGGTGTTAATTAGAGAACAACTTTTAGATGAAAACTTTGCAGGGTTTTGAATCTCGAGGAAGTCATCATCAACAAAGCAAATTCACATGAACCACCAACAAATTAGTAGCCACAAGAAAGCCCGGGTCTATTTTACCTGTATAATGAAGGTACCAAAGACAATACTACAGAAGATGAGGTTGTTGAAGATGCCATCAAAGACATTTCTTTCGCCGTGGATCTTGCGGGCGTTGATCTCGTTGAAAAGCTGCATCAGCACAAAGGTGTTGAAAACGATGGTGTAGTGTTCGGAAGCCGGCGCGTGGAGGGGGGCGTTCCTGCCGCTGTCAATGTCAAATATTTGCTCTCCTATAGGAAGCAATCAAGAGAGCAGTTTGTTGAAATACAATTGAATAATTGGCTAATGCGCATACAAAAAAAAAAGTCCACTGAACCACACACAGTAGTGCTGTCTCTCACCGGCAAAGAGCAGAGTGAAGATGATGACTAGCTGGAAGACTCCCTGGCCCAGGATGTTCTTCATCATAGTGCGGGAGATGAGAGGCTTGTTGCGGCCGTACGGTTTCCGTAGCAGCAGGGCTTCTGTGGGCGGCTCTGTGGCCAGGGCCAGTGAAGCAAAGGTGTCCATGATGAGGTTGACCCATAACATCTGCACTGCTTTCAGTGGAGAGTCCTGTGGGAGAGAGAGAGAGAGGGGAAAAAATAATCCATCAAAAGATTCACATCACTGTAATATCTCAAAAATCACTAAGAGAAATTTAGTTTTAGTTTTATTTTTGAAAATCAAGAAAATTAGATATATGCAAAATATATTGAATACGTAAAACATATCTGAAATAATAGATATAAATCACTGCTTTAGGATGCAGAACACAGCTCAGTTCATTAACAAACAAAATCATTAAGGAATTTCACATTTCACTCGATATTTCTAATGCGTGAGGAAGATCTCTGATGAAAGAAAATGCAGCATGCAGCATATGAGCCAGTTTGAAGGTGCACAGCACATTTTTGTATTTCCTCCATTTGACATCTGTCCCTCCTGAGGTTTTATTATTGCTTGATCTGAAACTGATAAATTGATCTGAAATAAAGCGTTATAGTTATTTCAGTGTGTTGCTGCCAGCTGAATCAACTCCATGGTTGATGAATCAAAGTGTGAACTAGTTAAACTTTTTTATGAATTTTTGGTGCCAACCTGTGTAATGCAGGCTCCTGTAAACGCTACTATGACGGCCACCACGTTGACAGTGAGCTGGAACTGGAGGAACTTGGAGATGCTGTCGTAGACGTTGCGTCCCCACATCACGGCTTTGACGATGCTGGAGAAGTTGTCGTCGGTCAGGATGATGTCAGACGCCTCCTTGGCTACGTCTGTGCCCGCAATGCCCTGAAAGACAAGAGCAATGATTTAACATGTTTCACGGTGGTATTACTCAGTTGTGGCTCGGAAATTGTTTTGTACATATGCAAGATAAGAAAATGACATATTTGACCTTAACTTAAATAAGAGATAGTAAACTCACCATAGCAAAGCCCACATCGGCTTTCTTCAAGGCAGGACCATCATTAGTACCATCTCCCGTCACTGCTACAACTTGTCTCTGTTCTAACACTGTGCTGTCGATAATACCTAGGCAAAAAGTAAAATAGGAATATTTCAAATGCGACCAAACAAAGCATCCTTTACATATTTTAGCCACACCAGAAGAACAGAACTACCTTTCACTAAGGTGTGTTTGTCTGTGGGGGAAGAGCGAGCCAGTACTCGTAGTTTGGGCCAGATCTTGTCAATGCGTTCTTGTTCAATCTAGAAACATGACAGACAGAACCCTAATAGAATCCCAACAGTACATTGTAAACAGTCTGTGAGGTATAGTGGTATTTTGGCTGAAGGGCCCACCTCTCCTTTCTCGTTGCGTATCCGTCGGTTGAACTCTTTGCCCTCCATGCAGAGGAATTCATCTCCGGGCAGCAGGATGCCACACTTGGTGGCGATGGCTCGAGCTGTGTTGATGTTGTCCCCTGTCACCATGCGCACCGTGATGCCCGCACGCTGGCATTTCTTTATGGCGTCTGGAACCTGGAAAGCGGGAATGAAATGCGTCTCATTTTTTCATCTCTCTTGGGGATGTCAAGTAAAAGTTAAGCTTAGTTACACTGTTACATTTTAACATTGAATCAAATAATTTGAATGTTCTACTGTAAAGGTTTGTTCAGGTGAAGCAAATTTAGAATGGAGTCCCTTTGCTCTCAACAAGCCACCTCAAAACTAGGGGTGTAACGGTACATGTATTTGTACCGTACCGTGACGGTACAGGCACGTATTTGGTGTTACAGAGGTGGACCGCGGTCCGTTCGTGGCGTACATAGCGTTATATGGCGAATGTACAGGCTTGTTTTGCTGTGTGGAACTTAAAACTTGTCGTCGGAGTTCCCCCCGGACCATTTAGCCTCCGGCTCGGCTCGCACGTGCGCAGTAGCAGCCAGCGAATGAGAGTCTCTTATCTCCATGGTGAGCATGAGGGTCAGGCAGTGTTGCTAACTTAGCAACTTTGTCGCTATATTTAGCGACTTTTCAGACCCCTCTGGCGACTCTTTTTTCAAAAAAAGCGACCAGCGACCTCTAGCCGCTTCTTCTGGTGTTATTGGTGACTTTTGGAGACCCTGGCTGTCGCTAAAGCATGTATCGCTCTTAACTTCTAAACGAGCAGCGGGTGACTCCGCGGCCACTCCCCCCGTCCCAGAGCACTGACAGGCGGCCGAGTTTTCACGCAGCAGTCCCTCCCAGCTGCGGTCAGAGCAAGAGATAAACAGATCTCCGCTCTAGTGTTCCGTTTGCATCCCTACTAGCAGTTGTAGCAGCGTTCCCCCCTCGTTTACAGTCTATCAGTAGTGCAAATAAAGATGTTATACAGTGCTATCGAACAGAGAGCGAACTGCATGACGAAAGTCAACAGGAAACCGGAGCTTGGAGGCGTCCCCCTGTTATTCAAATCCCGTTTGAGAGATAATTTAAGATTCCAGGTGAATTATGAAAACAGTGATAGACGTTTGGAACAATGTCGGCAGAAGGGGCATTGTTTCACTGCGATCGCCTATGCGGCAACACGTCGAACATGCATGCGCATTTTAGAAGGCAACATCCAGGTGTTACTATCACCATTACCGTGAAGAAAAAATGATGCCACATTGTATCTCCTGCCTGATGCTGTGTAACGCAGTATTGTTACTTTATCTAATTTTCATGGCGTGCACAACATAGAGTGCACCGTCACTGGTGAGGTGGGGTTTGTTGATTTTTTAAGACCACTTGACCACCCAAAAGTTGTGTGGTTTGCCGAAAATCACGCCAATAAAAAAAATATAAACAAATAATAAAAAAAATACGGGGCGATAGTGTAGGCCTATTACAGAACAGTTTGTGGCGTTCGGAGCGCAGCATCTAGGTCTACTATAGGCTACTGACGAAAATCACACAACACATTGCATCTATTTATTAACAATATTTATGAATTTAGGCTATATTTTGCTGCTCCAACTCAAATTCAGCCCAGCCAGGCGATAGTTAAGTTTCAGTTTCGTTTTCATCTCCGTGGTATACAGCCGTTTGGACCAGCTGATCGGCTCCCGACAGCAGGAGTCAGTCTGCGTTCCAGTTGTAGCCTACTGGGAAGTCGGATTTATGGTGCCAGTGATAACTGAACTAAATGATAAAATAAAGCGATCTTCTCCTTCCTATATCTGTCTATCTTTATCCCTCCACTGCACACTCAGTCACTACTATCCATGCTAAAAGGAAGCAGGATTATAACCTCATTTAGCACATTATTTTTAAATATTTTATATTATTTATTTATTTTCTCCCCCATCTAATGTTGACGATTTTTAGAAAAATGTGTTGGTCTGTAAGCGCTAAGGGAGCATGTTTAAATAAAACCTGTGAACCTTAACTTTTAAATGTATTTTATTTCATGTTTCTATGTGCTACGCAGGCTTAGATATTAAGGTTTTGGTAGACTTGACAATTCGTACTATTTTTTCAGAAAACCCTCAGGCATTAAGGACATGCATCCTAGATTGCAATAGTCATCAATGGGTTAAGAGAGCTGCATCAATATTTTCTTTTTTTAAAGTCAAAAAGGCCCATTAATAGCCTACTGTATATTTTTTCATTGCAATTTTAGTTACTGCACCTACACTAGTATTTAATAAGTATTTTATTTATTGGAGAATTGCAGCAGTATTTTTATATTTGTTATGCATTTTATTTGTATGTTACATACTGTCAGCTAGTTACTGACAGCTAAAGCTGTTCATTCTCCCTTAACTATGAACTGTACCGTACTGTACCGTACCGTGACTTCAAAACCGAGGTACGTACCGAACCGTGACTTTAGTGTACCGTTACACCCCTACTCAAAACCACTGGCAGTTGTTTCCAGCAATCAAGCTGATAGAGCGCTTTTTTTCCTGTATGCCCAGCAAAACATGGCAGAAAGCCAAAGTAAATGAAAAAGAAAGTGGATCATCTTGCAAGCTAATGAGCCAGTTTTATTTCAAACATTTGTTTAGTTGCCTCACCATGGAACTGCTCCCTCAAAAGCCTCAATACCATTACTCCTACGCTGGCTCAGGATTTGATGCTTGCGCCAAAGTGGAGCCACTGCTCATGGCATGTCCTTTCATTACATGTTCTTGCTTTACTCAGAAAGCATAGGTGCCTAACAGTCCAGTGAAAAGAACTGACCCTGAAAGCTAAATTAAGTAAATCATTTAATGAATGTAATCCAGATGAAAATATCTGAAAATGTGTGCCGTCTTCCTCATATTTGAATGAGTTTGTGCCTCATTCCTCTCATTGATGGATGACTTTTCACACTCCCTTTAAGTACGATTCTAGATACTATTGTGATGTCAACACATCATATGAAATAATAATAATAATAAATAATATTTTAATTTCATCACGTTTCAATAAAAAACACCATTTTGACGTAGCCCCATGCTGATGTGTGCATCTCCCTGCCTGTGTGAGCACTAACCTCGGGTCTGACGGGGTCTTCAATGCCCACCACACAGATGCATGTCAGTCCACTGAGGATGTCGTTCTCATTGTCCCAGTCAGGCTCCCCCTCGCTGGGAGGGAAATCACGGTACGCCAGGCAGATGGTCCTCAGGCCCTCGGAGGCCATGGGCTCAATCACTTTATTCACCATGTCATCTCTGTCCCGCGGGCGAAACACCTTGGACTCGCCGTTTGCTGTCTGAACTTTATAGCACCTAGGAGGTGAAAAGGGCAAATCTTAATATGCAAGAGTAGAGGAGAGAAAAAAAAGAGGTGTGTAGCGAGTGCAGAAGGGCAATATATTCATAGACTGACAGGCATTAGACGAGCTACGGCCGAGAATCATGAATAGGGAGGAAATCATTTAGATGAGATAAAGGGTTAAGGGCAGAGAAGACAAAGCATTTGAATGGCGAGATGGAGTAGTAAGAAAGTCCCACTAGGTCCTCTGTGGGTTAAAAAGAAGCCTGCTTGGTTAAGAGGCTTACAGAGTTGTTACGGGCTCATTTTCTCAGCGCCTGTTTTTAAGTCGCAAAGTAAGGGGCTTGGGTGGGTAGCTGCTTAAGCCATTACACATATCAGTTACTGCAAAGACTGGCCGGCTGGAACAAGTAAAGAAAAATATCTATGGAATAATCAATTCATCGATTAAAATAATTTATGTGCACAAAAGTGGTCACACACTTCATACGTTGGAGAACATGCGGAGTGAGCACCAAAGACGAAGACAGGTTTCTTACTTTTTTAGGAGGATTTCCGAGGCGCCTTTGCTGAACATACGGAAGCTGCCGTCGGCCATCTTCAACACGGTGCTCATGGACTTGCGGACGGAGTTGAAGGTGTAGACTTTGTATAGTTTCTCCTCGGGGATCTCCTGGCGAATAGCCTGGTAGTCGCGCTTCAGGTCATTGGAAAAGCCCAGCAAGGCACATTCTGTCTTGTTGCCCACCTGGCGGGGCAGCCCACCTTCTTTCTCTGGAGGCTGAGGGGAAAAATGGGGAAGAGAGTGTAAAGTATGCAATGCTATGCTCATGGTGATACATTGTTCATTCATAGAGGCAGGGTTCCCACACACTTTTTAAGAATACAATTTCAAACATATTCCATGACATTTTTTCCCAATTTCCATAACCGTATTTTAGTAGCTTGAAGTAGGTTTGCCTGTTTCGCAATAATATGCAAGCAAGCTAGATTTAAACAATAGTAATTCAAGAAACTATTTACTTTTCCAGACATGTCATGACTGTGGGAACCCTGTAGACTGAGGGACATTGCTTCATTGAGGCCTACCATGATCTTAGTAGTGTAGGCGCAGTTGACAGCGATGCCCAGAATCAGCAAGTCTAAAGAGGAGGCGGGGACACTCTCGGGCTCAGGGACCTTCCTGTAGTATTTCTCAGCGAGCCAGGCCTGCACCACAGTCATGCGGTTCATGGTTAGCGTACCCGTCTTGTCAGAGCAGATTGCTGTTGCGTTGCCCATGGTCTCACAGGCATCCAAATGACGCACCAGGTTGTTGTCCTTCATCATTTTCTGTACGGTGATAAAACAAAGTATGAAATGATTATATGTTGACGGTAATGGCTGCTTGATTGGATAAAGCTCTTAAGACTTCAGCATAGGAGGGGATCTTAGCATTGGCTTTAGGGTTTCAGTTAACCAAGTCTCCCTGACTTAAAAGCCTGGCCCTGCTTGTTTTAATAGGCTAAAGTTTAAAGCTTGTCCGCACTTTGGTTAGCAGACTTTACCTTAACGGAGTACGCCAGGGAGATTGTAACAGCGAGCGGCAGGCCCTCGGGAACAGCCACCACCAGGACGGTCACGCCGATGATGAAGAATTTGACAAAGAACTGAACGTAGATGGGGGTGCACTCCTTGACCCAGGGCAGATTCTGGATCCAGAAGGTGTCCACTACAAACAGCACCACCAGGATAATGACAGTGATGGCCGACATAATCAGTCCTGAAGGAAGAACGGAGGAAAGGGGACGATTAAAGCAATCGTATGGAATATTATGTACAAAATGTGTTACTTTTAAAATGGAAGAAATTCTGTTGGGAGAGCCCAAGCACATACAATTTGTATGTTTAACAACTTCTTAAGCATTCAGCTCTGCCGGAATCATGTGTTTTTATGTGTGTCCGTACTCACCGGCTTTTCCAATCTGTACAGCTAGTTTGGTCAGTTTGCCCTGGAGAACGGACTTCTCTTTCTTTGAAGTATTTGCTTTCTTCTTCTCCTCCGCCTCTACCTCGTCACTGTTCAGAGGCTGCATTTCCATGGCGGCACCATCCTGTGCTTTAGCTACAGCAAAGAAAAAAAAGGGGAAATATGGTACATGAAATGGCCTGACAGATACACTTAAGTAATGGCCATTGCAAATAAGTGATGATAAGCAGTGCACACAAATGTAATGTACAGAATTAGATTTTTACATAAAAGCAACAGTCTTTAAGGTCTGTATGTTTTAATAGCCTTCCATGTGTCATGGATGAAGCACTTGTCTGAAATGAAAAGGATTTCTGCTCCAACCAGTCTAGCAGTTGTAACAAATCAGCAAATGACACACAAGAGATGCATTCTTTACTCAGTCGCCAAATGATTTGCCTATTTGCATACATTTGCAAGAGCTGAAACAAAACCTTCCTGTTACATCTGTGAATGAATAAACTATATTTGAACCTATGACATACAAAACTGTATTTTAGTTAGTTAATCTCAACTTTTTTTTTTTTTTACTTTTAGACTATGTGGTTTAGTGGGGTTCAAGTCACAGAAGCTTCAAACAGCATGATGAAACTAAGGTATAATGGAAAAACTTCAAATACATAACCGAGAACTACATTTCAAGATAACGGATCAAATGAAAAGTGACTTTCAAGTGGGGACGAGATGTTACATCACTCAAAATCATGGTAATGCTTTTCTTGCTTCCATCCATGGGATGTAAAATGCCAATGTACTTATGTACAATCGTACAAGTACCTGGGCTTTTTTCTAGAAGAAAATATCTCTTTCAATCATCACATTGAGTGTCTTACTAAAAAGCTAAGAATGAAACTGGGTTTCTTGTACAGAAATAAATGTTTTTCTTTTGGTGCCAGGTAGAAAATTGTCCAAGTCGTTTTTTTATCTGTAATTGATTATGGTGATATTTTATATATGCGCGCAAATTCATCATCTCTGAAAATGCTAGATTCTGTGTACCATGCAGCATTACGGTTTGTCTCAAACTCTGGATTCCGAACACACCATTGTAAATTGTATGAGAAAGTTGGTCTGTCTTCCTTATACACCCGTAGGATGGAACACTGGTATATGTTTCTTTATAAGGCAATTTTGCACGATCTGCCTCCTTATTTGTGTTGTCTAATGGTTCCTAGAACAAACAGTGCTTGTATCACTCGTTCTAGCAGTTTGATTATGTATAACGTTCCTCGGACTCGCACTACGTTTGGTGAAAGTGCCTATAAATCTTTTGCCCCCTCATCATGGTGTAAGCTACAGGAACACCTTAAACTTGAATCCCTTATCACCATGAACAATTACAAAAGCAGGATTAAGGACTATTTAACCACAAACTGTACATGCCCGGTTACTGAACACTGACTTACTGCCAATGAGATTGATGCTTTGTGACTTTTTATTTAATTAAAAATTTTTATTGTGTTTTGTGTCTTGTTTAAAGTGTGAAATTGTGTTTTTTAATGTGAAACGTTTATGTTTTTATGCAGCCTTCTTGGCCAGGACTCTCTTGAAAAAGAGATTTTGAATATCAATGAGAATATTCCTGGAAAAATAAAGGTTAATAAAATGTTTAAAAAAAATTCAGCAGTGATATGACGGCACAGTAATTAGCTGGAAGAGTCAGAAGTGTAATAAACAGCCTCCCACCTAAAAGGTTGAAAGAACAGGTTAACTTCCTAGTAGCAGTGGGATCTGTCTGAGGAATGGCCTCCTCCTTCGACAGCAACCACAGCAGTTGTTGCCCCAGAAGTCTCTTTCATCTCTTCCTCAACATCCCTCAGGAATCCCAAACCCACATCTAACCTGGTAACCTTGGAGACGCAATGCCTCTAATGGCAAAGGCGGGAGGGAGGGAGAGACCGAGAGAGAGGCAGCAAGCAGGGCCAACAGGGGCCGGTCTCTGTCATGTTGCTCACCACCATGATAAAATCATTAGCTCTGCCGGGCAATGAGGCTACTGCTTCTACAGGACAACTGAAAACCTCTTTCTCCTCTCTCACTTAGCTGATATTACTAGCATGCAGCATTTGGGCAGTGGCTTTGTTTCGTTTGTGAATGCATGCATGCATGCAGCAAGAAGGAGGGGCTCCTGCAGCTGCTGTGGACTGTGGCTTGTTCTGCACTTACATGGCCTGTGTAATCTCAGTCTAAAGGATTACTGTTGATTCCTGGCAGGCAGAGGGAATCTGTGAACCAGGGACTAGTGCCAGGGTTTGTGGTCACAGACCCAAGCAACTACTCATCATAGTGTCCCAGCAGGACAAAAAGTAAAGCCTGGCTAGCTGGCCGAGTTACCACCAAACAGCATTACCGTCGCTGTCAGTCTGAAAATTGCACCACTGCGAGCCTTAACAGTTTGACTGAATAGCTCCGATAGGGACATCAATAACAATCAAATTGTGTGGCCCAGAGGGAGAGTAGAGCAGAGAGATGGGCGGGAAAGCAGATGTTCTGGCCCCAGAATTGTAACATGGCTTTAATCTCCCCAGCACTAATCGCTCTAACTGGATTCGGTAGCACCTGCTGCTCAAAGCGCAACGTGCCAGGGAAGGACGACAGAGAAGAGGAGATGGAGACAGAAGGCATGGGCAGACAGCACAACGGATAGGCAAGAGCAGTAAACACCGCATCAGGGTCATGTGAAAACATGCAACTCCTCATTACTTGCATTAAACCCCTTTAGGCAATTATTAACAACGCTTTAACCTACATCCAGTGCTGTGAAATGGGGAGGGAGATACTGATAAAGCTAATACATAAAGCCCTAAGCCATGAGGCAATTATATATGGTTGTGTGTGTGTTTGTGTATGTGCAAGTGTAAGCAACTTACCTTTCTTCCGATTTTCCGCGGCTCCCTCCTGCTTCTTGTCTGTGGAGAAATACAGTAGTAGTTAGTGGTAGACAAAACACAGTAACTTTATCATTAAACAGGATTGTAAAATATTACGGTATGTATATTATCGGTTATATAACTATGTCAATTCCCTTCGATTAACTAAGAGTTCTTTCAAAACAATAAACCACTGCCATGACATTTAAAAAACATTCTTTTACATTAACTGCAGAGCCTCACCTTGCATATCCTGCTGAAGAGGCCTGCCTAACTAGCGTAACCTTTGTTCTTATTGTGAATGCAACACTCATGCCAACGTAGCAATTTTTTCCTGCACAGTCTTAACCCTTTTTGCTTTCAACACAAAAAAAATGTCTTACTAGAATGTTCAACCCAAGAAATAGTAAGGGAAATAAACAGCCAGGTTACTAACTTTTCCTCTGTTTCTTCTTCTCCTCCTTTTCCTTTTTCTTTTCCTCCGCTTCCTCCTCATCTTCTTCGGCCGAGCCGAGCAGAGTCATGATGATTCCAGTTTGAGAGTTGACACCCACAGCGGTGACCACCATTTTCCCTGAGCCTTCCATTACATGGGTGCCTTTGGACAGAGGAGGAAAAGAGAACTTGAGTCAATAATGGAAGAGAGGGCACTGGCTACGTACTGGATACGACTGAATTATTTGTACCATGCTTCACTTTGTTTCCAAAATGACTTGCACCACCTTTTCGTTTATACTTGGTGCAGTAGCTTTAGACCTGACTAAATATACATATCTACATGCTTCTTGCTTGGAGTTTTATATTTTGCTCCAGACTTAATGTTGAGCTAGATTCCTTTGCTTACTGAGAAGGTGGTTATGCCAGGCTTTCAACACAGCTACGCACAAGAAGGACAAAATAAATGCAGGTTTCTCAATAAATACAAAAGGAATGATGCATTAGCAAGTAAATAGAGAAGGAAACACAGTCCCTGATGCAATTACCCGCCAAACCTTTAATCAACGGCCTTTAATCAAAAGCCAATTGTCAGTCCGGGTGAATTAAGGGAATACTGAGAGAGGTCACAACAGGGTTTCTCCAAAGTTTAATATCTCTGGGTCTAGATTATTCTCAAGACATGGGGAAACCTTGTCCATTTGTACAGAACAAGCAAATAACAGAAGAGAAAATGGGGAGAGATTACCTGCCTGTGCTAAGGGAAATCAAAAAGCATTGATTGAGCAATGCACACACACACACGGAGCGGCGTCTCCACGTAGCAACACCGAGACCTATTACAGCTTCACATCTGTGGAGAGTGGATGGCTCATACTTGATTACACTGAGCGGCAGAATGGGGGACACCACATTCACTTTCACTATTATGTTTTAATATTTTTGAGCATTTCGGATGCTTTTATTGATAGTGTGGAGTTTCAAAAAGCTCTTTCAAAGAGCAGATCAAATATCAATTTAAAAATCAAGGAAAGAAAGATTAGGGTCAGTTTCCCCATTGAACTGTGTCCAAATTATATCTTCAAAGTCTATTAAAAAATATAGCTTTTTGACACAATGACATTCTACGAGGGTTACCTTTTGTTTATTTTTCTATAACGACTGAACATGCATCTTATTATTAAACTCAGCTCTGTCAGTTTTGAAGATGTTTATAAGATAATCTTAACTTCTTCAGAAAAAAGTTAAGAGGTCTAGCAAAAACAGAGAAATTCATGTTACCTGACAACAGCATTGGATCTTTTTCATGCGTTTTCTTGACATGGTCCGATTCCCCAGTGAGGGAGCTCTCATCGATCTTCAGGTCGTTTCCTTGGATGAGGACTCCGTCAGCAGGTAAAAGGTCACCTGAAATGCACACAGACAAGGCACGTCTTTAAATTAAGATGAACAATAGTGTATCATTTGGGGCGACTGTGGCTCAGATGGTAGAGCGGGTCGGCCAATGATCGAAGGGTTAGAGGTTCGATCCCCGCCCGGAATGGCAGTTGCGCTTCCGTCAGTCTGCCCCAGGGCAGCTGTGGATACTACGGTAGTTTACCACCACCGGTATGACTGTGTGTGAATGAATGGAACCTGGAACCCTGTAAAGCGCTTTGAGTATGATTAAAAGTGCTATAAGAATCCGATCCATTATTAAAAAGTTAAAAATTATATAAAAAAAATGTGCAATTATTTTAGAACACATCTTAAGAACACATCTTATATTACATTAGATTCATCCCTAAGCATTCTTAACTGACACATTTATAAGTAAATGATTCAAATGACAATCTGTTCTTACCATATTTTATTTGTGCAATGTCGCCAACCACTATCTCAGCCACGGGGATTTGGATAACTTGTCCCCCACGGACGACGGTAAATCTCTGCTCCTGCTCGATGCGGTTCTGGAGGCCCCTGAACTGCTTCTCTTTACTCCAGTCGTTAAACGCCGTCACCAGCACCACACACACAACGGACAGAAGAATGGCGGCACCCTCGATCCAGCCCGCCTCCGACTCGGTTTCATCCTCCACACCGCCAGCAGCCTTTCCACAGTCTAAAGAAGGGACAGGGCAAAAGTCTTTGACACAAATCCCCCCAAGGCATATGACATCATCCTATCAAATGCACAAACTCAACAGACAAATAGAAGCAGTTTAAAACACTAAGAAGATGGCATTTAATGTCATTTTAATACATTCACAAAATAAATGAGACAGGAATAAGCTACTGACATATCCATAACATAATATTCCAGTGCCTCAAAATAATTCTGTTTTGATTTATGATTGAATTATTCAATACTAAGAATTACGTGAAGAGAAATATGTTTTCGAAACTACAGCAGGCTCTGCAAATGTAAACAAATCCCCCTTCCTTGAAACGGCATAATGCACCTTTTTAAAAGGCTGATAACCATTAGCGTAGCATCATGGGTCAGTTAAACACAATAAAGTGATAGGATTGTAAACAAGTGTTGTTGCTTACGTTCTCTTTCGGCATCTGGAGGTCTATAAAAAGAAAGGCCTAGTGAAACTATAGCTGCCACTTCTAGGATGATCAGTGTGACGTCCTGTAGCGCCTCCCACACTAACTGTAAGAAAGTTTTGGGCTTTTTGGGCGGTATTAAATTCTCCCCAAACGCTGTTTTCCTCTTCTCGATGTCCGCGGGCTGTCCGCTTAGACCTGGGCGAGGGAAAGACAAGAGCAGAAAAGTCAGTTCAGTAGATTTTTAGTTAGGTTTTCAAATGTCATAATACTACAAAATGTATTAAATAAATCGCATCAAAAAACAAAGTGTAAATTTGTGTGGATGCATTACTGTGGACATTAAGCTCACAGGGGGAGCGCTTGTCTCCATAAAGTAAAAGCCAGTGAGGTGTACTTTTTTTTTGTTTGTTGCCTGGAATCTGTAGAGGAAAATATACTGCACAACAACATTCTGTTGGCTTGTCAAACACGTTCACCTCTTTCAGGCATGCAAGAGTCAGTGTGAGTGCAAAGGTCAAATGGAATCCCATACACTGCCTTTTCTACATACAATGCTGGACTGACTAGAGAGGGTTGTATCAGCTTTAAACACACATGTGCCCTATGTATACTACTCTCCCGTTATAGTCATCCCTCTCACACGTCTGGCTGGCCCGAGACCCATTCATCCATGTGCACAGAGAGCGTCTGTCGCCGCCCATTCAAATGCCTGCACATTCAAGGCACAGACACATATTCAAAAGGGCCTTCGCACATTTGATGATGCGTGACAGTTTTTTCAGTTCTATTCATGCTGACCGACTCTGTGCGTGTGTGGCGGTGTAGAATGTATGTGTGTGTGTTTGCGTGTGAGACCGGAGGGGAAGCAGAATTGGGGGCCAGGGAAGAGTGAGATACAAATAGGGGTTGGGTTAGAGTGCAAGGGACAGAGACTAATAATGAGTGGAGAGAAGCTGCACTCAGAATAGATAAATTAATTGATATGCCTTTGATGCATGGACCATTGGTGACGGTGAGTGAGGTTCGACTTTAAACTTGAGATCTCGAGTTTGAACTCGAGATCTCGAGTTTGAACTCGAGTTCTCTTTGAACTCGAGATCTCGACTTTGAACTCGAGATCTCGACTTTGAACTCGAGATCTTTACTTTGAACTCGAGATCTCGACTTTGAACTCGAGATCTCGACTTTGAACTCGAGATCTCGACCAACATTTTTTTTCCTCCATGTTTTTTTTTTTTTCTCAGCTAAACATTTTTTTTTCCTCCATGTCCCTTTAGGGGCTCCGTAGGACAAAGCAGTTTGGGTCAACTTCTTTAGAGCAAAGTGATTAATCTTTTAGTAAAATGACAGAAAATGTATCAACCATTTATTGATGATAAAGGTATTCACTTTGGGATAGATTGTTCAAATATTTTCTGACATTTTACATGCCGATTGATTAACCTAACTCAATTTAAGTGATTACTTGATAATACAACTATCTGTAGTCACAGGTTTTCCCACTTTAACTGGGTTTTACAATTGATCCATCTTAAAATAATGATTTATTATTGTTACTGCTCTCAACTTGCACCTTGTAGCCAAATGAGGTAGTACGTAGGAAGGTAATTACCTCAGGAGATAATTGCGCTGAATCTGCAGATACTTTTCTTGACTTGATTTGATGATCATAAAGATTTAGCAAATCCTGAAACTGCCCAAGGAAATGTATTAACATAGCCTGTTCTATCTGATCCTAATATATATTTAGTTCACAATCATATGTGATAAAGAAAAACAGCTGATCTTTAACATAAGAGAAGCTAGAAACATAAAAAAAAAAAGATTAATCGATATTAATCAAAATAGTTCATTTGTTAATCGATTTATCCACCTATTTTTGCAGCTCTACTTTCTCCACCTTTTTTGTCAACATCTCTTTGCATATGAGAAGGAGAGTCGTCTCATTTTCATAAGAACAACTTACCTTACCATTTTTGCTGTTGTCTGTGCACAGACTCATTATTCAAATGTGGTGTCATAATTTGCATTGTACCTCTACTCTATTCTGCGTGCGTGCGTGTGTGTGTGTGTGTGTGTCCTTCTCTGTCTGTCCATACCTTGACCTCACCAATCCCTTTCCCTATTCAGAGGCTGCTATTCTGAGTGCAGCTTCTCTCCACTCATTATTAGTCTCTGTCCTTTGCACTCTAACCCAACCCCTATTTGTATCTCACTCTTCCCCTCCGGTCTTACACACAAACACACACACACACATTCTACACCGCCACACACGCACAGAGTCGGTCAGCCTTTAAACTCGAGATCTCGACTTTGAACTCGAGATCTCGACTTTGAACTCGAGATCTCGAGTTTGATTTTTGATTTTTTCAACGATTTTTTTTTGGAGGGAAAAAATTCCCTCCATGTCCCTTTAGGGGCTCCGTAGATTCTCACTACAATGTGTAATCACTAACAGTACAGTATACTAATGCTCATCAATGACAGTGGGACTACATGTGAATGAATTGCTTCAACACATTCCTAAAATGTAAAGCCACTGTTGGTGCAAAGTGTGAACCATTTACATCCAGTGTATTTTAAAACACATCCTCTCCGTTTCATCTTTCACATATCTGCCCGCTGCACACTTCAAACAAGATTTGTTCTACTTCATTAACAGGAAAAAATATCCCTGTATCACGAGGTACAATGTTAATTGACATTACAACCTAACACCAACGCATGCTTTTCTAAAAGCAAGGTGAGAAGAATGACGATGACTCATCACATTAGAAGGCTATGGGCTTTATCCTGCATAGCGGTCTGTTGCTGCTGCCTGGCTGTCTGTCTCTCACCATCCGCCTTGATTCACTACAACTCTAATGAAAACATGCTGACAGCTAATACCCCCATTCAATTTTACACCCACCTTATCCCTTTTGAGTTGGAGCAATGAATACAAGTGAAAGAGGACGATCAACATGTCGTCCCTTCGTCGGATACACAAACAGAAAATAGGTTGGCCTTGGTCCCTTACATCATTTTAGCGCCCAGAGTCAAGCAGCTAATCATTAACCATTTCATTTGGACGCTTGTCCCCGGCTGACCCCTCAGAGAACTGTCATTTCAGCAAAACAGTGAGGGGGTCCAAGGTAGACCTTCATTCCTTGGCCAGCAACAATTACATCACAACACTTAAGAGTGACAATTTTTTTCTTTTACCGACTTCCCATAACTGTGTGCGGGCAGAAATGTACCAAGAAGCTGTCCAGCACAATGGAACTATACAAGCAATAGAGCTTTGTAATTTAATGCTCCTAATCACCTGTTCAGTTCCATAAAGAACCTTCTTATGAAACATGTGTATTGTCAGTATGTTTGGATAAACGTCCTCTGTAAAATTTGTAACACAAGAAAAAATACAAACAATGTATTTGATAAGAAATGCAGAATACTCAAATTCTTGGTATGCACAATAGATTTCAACAGTTATAATCTAACCATTCGAATATATTGCCTTCACCTCTGCTCAAGTTAATAGTCATACTTTCATCACATATAGACCTGATTATTAGGGTTTATACAAAAAAAAGTTCTCACTGGGAAGCAACTGGAACAGAGGGAAATAAAGACAGGTCATTTCAAAGGATTTCATATCTCACTTTGCCTGCTATTTGATATAACTTTTTGGTTTCCATAAAATACTAAAATAATTTCTGAACCTCACACTAGCTAAATCATTTCAGCAATTACCAGTACTCCCTCATGCTTCTTTGCCATTTTAAGTGATCAGGGCATTTTGGGGCATTGTTGCAGATAAGCAGATTGTGCTAATAAGCACTAAGCAGGGCTCTGCTCCACTAATGGAGCAACAGTGCTGCAACAGCTTTACTTAAATATATCCGGTCACTTCCAAAAATAAAGTTAAAGGGAATTTTCCTACGATTCGACAGGAAATGCAATTTGATAATAGACTTTAGTGGAGAAATGGCAAATCTCTACTAAGGAATTCCGGGAAGACCACGGAAAGAGATATTACTTAACCTGGTAGGCCATACGAGAGAAACAGGCTAGACTACAGACTGCATTAAAGCAAAGGGTCCACACAAATACAATGTAGAAGAGGCTCTGATCAATCATCAATTTCGCAAAGTGATATAGATAACTTAAATTAGGTTTCTACGGTTATCTCCTTTATTATCACCATTACCTTTAATTCACTCTATAAAAAGGAGACACAAAAAGCAGAAGTTGGGGTTGGACATATATGCTACGCCCACTTACTGGCTAAAGCCCATCATTTTAAATCCAGACATGAAAACAAGCTAAGCTATCATTTAACAGTCTGAACCGTCCCATTGAATGGGGGGGTGGGGAGTCTGGCATGACGGATACACAGAGAGCCTGTCAGCTTTGGTGAATTGCAGTCAAACTGTGCACGCCTTTCAGCCCACTGCTGGATCAATAGGATGGAACCCAAATATTTGACTGCACTATAATAGCAATCAACAGGGAATGATAAATGTGAAAAAATAGGGGAACACTGTCAATACTATTGATGAGGAGTGGCCTTGCCTACTTGATAAGTCAAATGATGCAGGGCAAACAGAGGATCCCTTTGGGAGAAGAGAAATGCAGTCTCGCTAGCAAAGCTTGCTGTATAAATTGAATTTTTTTGACAGATGCACGACACCTGCATTATTTTCTACCATTCCTGAACCAGAAAAATACTCCTCTCCTGCAGGTATTTTACTTCTTTTCTAGGCGCTAGGCGTTTAAAGCAGCTTCTAGCCACTAGTATGACAGAGAGAAAGCGTTTGGGAGCCTTAATGCACACATCTGGGTATACCTTGAGCACAACACTATGACCCTGAGCTGTGATATACATTTACAATGCATACATTTGTTATACCTTGAGCATAATACTATGACCACGAGTTGTGATATACATTTACAATGCATACATTTGTTATAACAGTACTAGTGATTTAGTATGGCCCTGACAAATAGATGGGGGACACAATTTAGAAGAAAAAAAGGTCACATCTGATGCAGGAGGTGCTCAGATGTCCTGAAGCGAGACCATGAAAAGCAAGTAACCCATATTGCAGCACTGCTTCCCTCAACTTGGGATGTACAATTGACAAATCTGCCAGCTCTGGCTAACTAATTAACCTACACTTCCCAAAACTCATAAGTCTTTTCATGGGACCCTCCTGTTAACACCCATGTCTGTCTTTCAAACCCCATATGTGTAAAGCAGGCTGTTAAAATGTCTTAACTCATAGCCCAAGCCAAGGTAACCCAGGTGACATCATCTTTCTTTTATTTATTTGTTATGTAAATGGTAAATGGACTACACTTATATAGCGCTTTTCCCTGGTTTTTCACAGTCTCAAAGCGCTTTACATTGTTTTGTACACATTCACACACAGATAGCAGCAGCAGCTACCACGCAGGGTGCAAGCAAACTCTCGGGAGCAATTCGGGGTTCCAAGGACACTTCGACATGTGGCGGGTAGACGGGGGATCGAACCTCCGACCCTGCACTCCAGAGGCGACCTGCCTGCCCACTTCGCCACTGCCTTCCCCACTGCCGTGCAAAATCACAGTGGATTTCCCCTTTCCTAACTAAACATCTGACTACACTACACATCTACAATACATCCAAGATATGGAACTGAAGTGTGAAACTTAACTGGTACTTATTTCAAGGTGCTTACGTACAGAAGCATAGAGAGCCACACAAAACAGAAGAGGAAGTCATACATATATAAAACCAGGCCAACTGACAGAGCATGGGGTGTTGGTGGCCTCTCTCTTTCCAAAACACAAGGGGATTCCTCAAAACTATGGAAATGTGGTTTGCCTTGAGAAAAACAAAGACAACTAAATAAATTGTTGGTTAGAAAATGTCTTCCCTTTAGTTTAGAGATGTTTAATAGGTGATTAATGCTTTTCAGGCTTTACCATTCAGTTCATTTGTCAAACAAACAAATGTAATGTTTGAATAATCTTTTGGCAGTCTTCACTGGCCCAAATTTAGAGAGCACATTTTACTATCTGAATAGTTATTTTCAAACTCAAGGAGTTTTGGTATGTTAATAAACAAATTCAATTTGAATCACAACCCAGCGGATTGAAATCTAAATTAACTGGAAGATCTTTGAGATAGCCAGCCTTTATGTGGTAGGAATAAAAAACAGTTGTGGCAGTGACACGATAAATTACATTTAGCCTAATCCAGGCTGACAGACCGTGCTGAAAACCAGTCAAAGTAGAGTGGTACATCAGGGCACAGCTTCATCAGAGAAATTTAGTCAAACTTCTTTGGATGAAAAAAAAGGAGCTTGGAAATGTGAAGGATTAGCAGAGGATTGGCTTAAGAGGTTGGAGAAATGGCCAACCAACTAATTACAAATCCCTTTTCAATTGTCAAGCTCCTGTAATCTTAAATGATGGCTTAATATCCCAAACCAGTGCAGAACAAGCTCATTGAAAAGTGGAAGTATCAAAACTCAGTGGCTGCGTACCAAGTGGAACAGCACCTGCTGCGAGGGAAAACATAATGTGTGGAGCCACCACTCAAGCTTATCAGTACAGCACAGTTGCAAATTGCAGCAGAAGTAAAAACTGAAATGTCTAAAAGCTGCTTCCGATATGTAAGGTAGCGAGCAATTTTATCAAAAGACTTAGTTTTAGAACCATGTTTGATAACCTGAAGATGGCAGATACAGAATTCAGTTTCATATTCCAAAAACATACCTTACCTACCTACCCACACGTACAGTGCAACCAATATCTGAGATTCATTTGTGCTTTATAACAAAAGTTACTTAAAAAAAGATATCTTATGGGTCTCTCTCGACTGTTCACGTTCTTTTTTTGCAGCATAGACTGAGAAAAGAATGAGAGACGCCGAGATTGTTTTCCGGCATTTGGCCAGTGCCACGGCGACCACTGCCATACCATGGCTTGTGCCGTTCAGTAACGGTAATTGCCAGTCCAAAAGTGGTATTCTGCGACCGGCACGCCCCGCCTCCCCCCTATAATTTCACGACAGGTATTGCCTTTACGGCAGCGGCAGGTAAAGCTAAATATAGTTGGTCGTTATTGACACTATATCACAACATAACACCGTAAATAAATAGATTTATTCATGTCTCTGGTCCTTTCCGTTGTAAGGATATGTGCGATCTGTTTGTTGTTGCTTTTCAAATGACAGATGCTTTATAAAACAGTCGGACTTGCTCCGGTGACGGTAGTTAGCATAGCCTCCTGAGCAGGTTTGACTAATCGATAACAGAGAATTAGCCCTATTTAGCGTTGGGTACAGAGAGGCAGGTTGATATATCTACCAGGGGATAGCTTTTATACCAAGGGCTCCCGTAGCTCAGCCGGTAAGAAAGTGTCTTATAGAACAGTAGACAGGAGTTCGCGTCCCGACTGGGTTGATTCTTTATAATGACCAGCACACAAATTTGTTCACACAGTTCTTTATTCAATTGTTTCTGACTTATTTTATTTGCATTTTATTTTTCACACTTTTGACATTGTTAATTTATGTTTCCATCATGTAGTGCCAATCATATATTTGTTGTTATTAAATGATTCTGCAGCTGGATCACGAGTGCTATGCCAGTATGAACCGGCAAATACCACAGGATATGAGTGGCATGTCAGTGTAGAAATGGTTGAGACCATTGGAAAAAGGTAAACACCATTTTATGGACCGGTAGAGACCGTTAGCAAAAGGTAAAAACCATTTTATGGACCGGTAGAGACCATTAGCAAACGGTAAAAAACATTTTATGGACCGGTAGAGACCATTGGCAAAAGGTAAAAACCATTGTGTGGAACGGTTGAGACCTTTCGGAAACGGCACTGTCATTATAAAGAATCAACCCAGTCGGGACGCAAACTCCGGTCTACTGTTCTCTAAGACACTTTCTTACCGGCTGAGCTACGGGAGCCTATGGTAAAAAAGCTATCCCCTGGTAGATATATCAACCTGCCTCTGTACCCAACGCTAAATAGGGCTAATTCTCTGTTATCGATTAGTCAAACCTGCTCAGGAGGCTATGCTAACTACCGTCACCGGAGCAAGTCCGACTGTTTTATAAAGCATCTGTCATTTGAAAAGCAACAACAAACAGATCGCACATATCCTTACAACGGAAAGGCCCAGAGACATGAATAAATCTATTTATTTACGGCGTCATGTTGTGATATAGTGTCAATAACGACCAACTATATTTAGCTTTACCTGCCGCTGCCGTAAAGGCAATACCTGTCGTGAAATTATAGGGGGGAGGTGGGGCGTGCCGGTCGCAGAATACCACTTTTGGACTGGCAATTACCGTTACTGAACGGCACAAGCCATGGTATGGCAGTGGTCGCCGTGGCACTGGCCAAATGCCGGAAAACGATCTTGGCGCACCTGAAAAGAATGTCACTCATGCTACAAATATGACAAGACCGCACCAGCTTAACACAGCTAACATGCATGTCGGGACAACTCAAGCACTCTCTCAACAGTCAAATTTATATTGAGCAATATCTCCACAGTTCAGACGATGGCTTACTGGCCTGAATAACAGACATTGTAAGCAGCAAAACTGCATGGTGCACCTTGTACACTTACCATATAATCAATAAATGAAAAGGTCAAAATCACATAGTTAAGTAATGATTCTTGAATGAAAGATGCTTCATGCCGTCTATTGCCCTGCTTTTGGTCTGATAAATCTCAGGAAAATGTTTCCCTTGCTTTGAGACACTGAATAGAAGGGGCTGTTTGCTGCTACAGTGAATACGCAGTGCCGTTTTAATCTGGGATCAAACTGAAAATCCCCTCCCATAAGAGTTCAGTCAAGGTCACACTGGCGATTAGTCCGACTGTCTACAGAGAGACAAACTGAAACAGAGAAATACAGTCGTAGAAAAGGGTGTGGGCGGGCTGTCAACCACTGCTGCCCCATTAGAGTTCTATTGTAAGAACCTAATACCCTAACATAATGTAGGCCAACTAGTATTTTTTCCAAAACTCGAAGCATAATGCAATCTTTATGGCGAGGAGTTTGGTGGTGAAAGAGTAAGACAGAGGAAACATTCAAAAGATGAAGTCACTCCTTCCCCAACATGTTCAAGTCATTACTACCCAGCCTCCTGTTTTGTCCGCCACATGTGGGACATTGACCTGCCTACAGCCTGGTGCGGTGCCCAGGCAGACAGCTGGTGTGTCTGAAAAACACACACACACACACACACACACACACACACACACACACACACACACACACACACACACACACACACACACACACACACACACACACACACACACACACACACACACACACACACACACACACACACACACACACACACACACACACACACACACGAAACGGGAGAAAGGGAGGGCGCAAGGGACATATCCACAGGCCTTGAAATAGAGCAGGACTGGCCCAGGTATGAGCCAGCCTGCCGGGCCACCTGTCTGGCATATGAGTTTTCCAAGGAAGTGAAGTCAAGGTATCCGCGATATGGACGAGACCGCCAATGACACGCATCCTAAACTATGTGTGTGTGTGTGCCACATTAGCATAGCATTCCAGCAACAGCACTCGCTACTAGCACAGTTGAGAAAACATCCTGCGGTTTGATCCGATTATATCATGTTGAGAGAGTGTGGTGTGGGAACGGTTACTCTACCATCTACGGGCGATGTTTTTAACCGCTGGCAGAGTCCTTGAGTGTTCTCGTAAGATTCCCCGATTTTGGTGATGGCCTCTGCCCCTCTCAGTTCCATGAGGTCCCGCAGGTCTTTGAGCGAGCAGCCAAACTCTCCATCGTGGTTGGCCTCCACCATGTTGGAGTTGTTCTTCACCCCACTGTAGGAGTTGTTCGCCATTGTCTCGCCGCCTCCCCACTCTATAGCAAAGCGTTGCTGCTTCGGCTCAACAGTGGGGGGGGGGGGGGGGGGTGTGGAAGAAAAAAGAGGTGTCCTGGTAAAAGCTTAAATCCTCAAGAGTGCAAACACAGTGGTAGATCCCATAAACAGCTGACGGGCCCTTCAGATGCTGCAGGAGTCATGCGCCAGGTAGCAGGGCAGGGATATCACAAAACAAGCCATTCTTCCCCTGGAGAGCCGAGTTCCTAATCTTTCATGGTGACTGAGGAGGATCACCACAGAGATCTGAAAGACAAAACATGCACAAATCAAATTAGTGACACTACCCAGTCTTATTTCATGAACAGCAGTTTTTTTTTCTTCCTCACATACATTCATTCACCCTGAGGACGGATGACTGATATTTGGGCAAACTGTCCAGGGAAACTCCAACTTTTGAAATTGTGTCATGTTCTGTAACGCACTCTCAGGCTGGATGATGTAGGATTTTCCTACAGTTCATGTAAGTAACCCATTACATGAACTGCAGAGATTCTAAAAGCTGGGAAGTTGAGGAGAGGAATACAGTAATTCGACAAAAAACGGACCTGGTTTCACTTAGCAGAGGATCTTCAATACAGCCATGTTATCACAAGCAACTGAAGTTAAAGAGACCATTACATTTTCTGTGGCCTCCAATGTAAGGATTCAAGATGTTACTGACAGCATGCTGATTTCAAGCCATTAACTATTAGGTTTACTCTATGAGCATAGTGTTGTGTCTTTGTTTAACATTCTCCTGTGAAGATTCACTAACTTGTTTGTTACCATTTCCTTTCTCGTTTAGGAACAGGTAGAGTTGACTAGTTAATGTACACAGACACCTGGGGAACATTGTACTGCTGCACAAGAGAAAACATGGAAAGCCTTCCACAAAAACAGTTGGCCCCAGAGACAAGTAGCAAAGTAATTAGCAAAACTGCCTTCAACTAATTTCAGAGAGATATTGAAGAGCTGTTCTTGAGTTGTAACACAATGATAATATGTTTGTCTTCTGGACAAAATAGTTGTGGAGTGAGGCGGTCTCTGCTTTCTGGTCAGAGTAAGTGTGTGCAGAGTGGAGCATTCAGTAATCAAGCTGCTCTCAGGGTCTTCCCTGCATTAAATAGGTAGGCCTTTCCCATCTCTAGTGTTTATTTACTGCCAATAGAAAAATGTCTTGCTGCTGTTTCTCAGTAAAGGCTTCCAGCAGCATCTCCCTGTTTCTTCTCTTTGCTGGATTTGGTATATAAGAAAATGGAGGCATGAAAGTAATATAACGTCAATAAAAATAATAACTGGTGATAAAATAACTACTTTCAACTGTGGTCTAGACAAAATATTGTTTTGATTACCTGAAGGATATGTGTTAACATATGATAAGCAAACACTGCACCACTGCACTGGCCACAATGTCAAAATATACCAGTCCAACAAAAACATCATTCAGGATTTCTGTGTTTTAAAATAGTTTAGTTCCTGTGGTCCCAAATGGTTGCATAATGATGCCCAGAGCTACTTACATTGAATAACAGCACCGTGTAACTATTCTACGATCCACTATAAAATACATGGTCCCTGTCTATAATGGCAACTGATCGTTTCGTAGACTGAAAACTGTATTGAGGGCTGTGATTAGTAGCCGAGGCCGGTAGGGAAAAAAACATGCATGCTTTAAATGGAATTTTAAGTCACTGAATACGAAAAGTGGCGGGGACCCGGGTACGAGTCGACTTTGAAATGATCCCAGCATCTGTGTGGGGAGTAAAATGACTCCACTACTTTCAGTTTTATCTTGTATTTGATGTTCATGTGCAGGTGTTCAGTAAAGCAATACAGTCAAATCCTTTCATCTACAAACGCAGACGCCTGAATCACAGCAAACCGCCATCTTCAAACACCACGTGGCACCGTCTGTGGTTGACAAAAAACCTGAATGAGGAGAAGTCACCACTGGTTGGGCTGACGTTACGTAGCAGCAGGCTCCAAGTGAGTGATTACCTTTTGGAGAAGCCTTGTGTTTTAATCTTATCTAATTAAGACTATCTGAGGCGATCAGGGAGCCGCACTACATGGGACAGTCCATTCTAATGAGAGGCTGTCCACCATTCAGCTTTAATCAGCCCGACACAATGAGGACTGATTTGCCTGTGAAGACCAAGTTGATAGGAATTTATCTTGGGGGCGCTCGAATGGAAAGAGAAGAACAGGGGGCTAACAGCAGCATACTGACGTACATTCACAAAAGCTATATACAGTCTATGGCTGGAGCTCTGACTGCACCTGTTTATTATAAGGAATGGATTTTTTTTTTAAATATATTATATTAGAAAGATTCAACAAGACGGGGTAGATTTATAGTCTAAACCTAATTTGTAAAAACACCAAACATGAAATGTTCTTTCAGGTGGAAAGCCATTTCAGACCATAATTTGTACTGCACCTGGACTCAGCAATCTGAACCGTAAAGCTTCAGCTGGGGAGGATTTAGCTTTTTTCTGCAATTTCTGACTAAAATAAACCCATACCATTCATCCGTCTAACCGGACCTTGAACATGCAGCTCTAAACTAAGATCCAAAACTCACTATGTCAGAGTGTTTAACTGGGACGCAGCAGATGCAGCAGGAGAGAAAAATGTCGACTTTACTATTGCTCACTGCACAAAACGAAATGCTGCCTTGTATCTCATTCCACTGAGATTCTTGGAAACTATTCTGTCACATGTTGAGATTCTATTCAGAGCCATCTGCCATGGAAAACAGGACTGAATTTATTATTTATTACACAGCATAATTGCAGGGCCGGGGGTATTACCGAGGTGGGAGAGCTCACAGAAATCCCCATTTTGAAGAGGAAATACTCGTGCAACTCTTGCACTAAACACACGTTAAGGTTAGAGGCTTTGAATCCATATGCACATGTCCATTTAGACATTTCTGAATTTTCATTACAGCATGCTGTGTCCATTAACATCATATGCCGTTTTTTTTTTTTTACAAAAAAGGCATTTTCTTGGGGCTTAACAGAAATACCTTTTGAAAGCGTGTACTTGAGGTTCATCTCTCCTTAGCCCAAGTTAGAGCCATGGACTACAAGGCAAGTGACACCTCTGCCATGTGACAATTATTAGACAATTCCCACCTGGCCTTTCATCATGTTAAAACTAGGTAGGCAGCGAATTTTCAGCAATCAAAATTCTTTAGCCGAAAAAAGCACTTTGTCAAAAGGCTGAATAATTCTTACCGAAAAATTTCGTTTTCTGTGACACACCAGCCGTCACTCACACTTTATAAAAGCACCAAACATGTCGGCAGTGTGGAAGCATTCAAAGGTTTGGAGAATTACGCAAAACAGTTCATTTGCAGAATGCAGACACTGTTCTGCTGAAATATCTAGCAAGGGCACATCTGCAAAGATGTGTTTATCACTTGAAATCAAGACAAAGCACGCTGAGAACGGACGAGAAAGACTTGGCTGTCAATACATGTTTTAGTCAGACAGACTTCCAAACTCATGTGCCCCCACGTTCACTGGACGCACAGCGCTGGAGATGGGTTGTATACATCCTAACATCCAACCCTTTCACATGTTCGAACTACTTTGTGTTACCAATTAATTGAGTGTAGTAGTGTTCTTTCACACATTCCAACAAAGAGGCACAAGTCATCGGAGAAATGCATGTCATCTTGCACCTTGCAATAACGTGGCTTTTGAAATGTGTAATTGGTCTCTAAATGACTTATTTTAAAATTGCAGGAATATTTGACTTGCCACATGGCCAGGGCACATGTGCAGTCAGCCTATAGTAAAGAATGTCATTCTTTGCCGTCTCACTCTGTTAGCCCCTCTCTCCCACATTCACAGCCCTTCACCCCTACAGCAACAACGCCAAGATGAACCAAGTGCCAACATTTGCTGCGCTGCGACAGTTTCGGGTTGCCGAGCAGGTCACATGTCACAACAGTGGAAAATCATTGTGATTGGATCTCAAAGCCAACAGCTGGCATGGTATGGTTGAATGACAGAGGCTAAGGTTAACCCTTTCCACACAACAGCAGCAGCAAAAAATACATTTAAAAATGGTAGGTCTGCATGAATACGAGGCAGTTTTCAACCCAAGGTCTTAGGTCACAGAGTCTCTTCTTAACTTAAGCTATTTAAGTCTGCTGTCACACATTAGATGCACACTAAATCCCCCACCCAGAAGGGCTGTGGGCAAGAGGAAAACCAAGTTAGATAGGACAACAGTGGTGTGTGGGCATCTCAGAAATATCCTCTTGTCTGTGTTTCCACGCTAAGGAAAACCCTCTGGCAAGTTTGAACACCTCTACGTGCCAACAACATCCATGCAAGTCAAGGAGAGCAAATTCTAGGGATCCCTTCTGCAATGGAGCCGCCTAATGCGAGGGGGTGATATTTTTAGCTTCCCCCAGACTGTCCCCTCCCCCCACATGCTAGCCGTCGCTGAAGTGGGTCAGGCCATGTAAATGTGGAGGGTACAGATCAGAGACACCCAGCCCTCCTTGTGCTGCCAGGGCTCGCAGCTAAAGAGCGCTACTTCACCCCACAGACTGGAAGCATCTACACAGCTCTCCAACGCCAACTCATCTGAACACACAGGCCGAGGTGTCACCGTCCAACACACTTTTCCTCTTCAGCTCTTCTTATTTCAAGTATGGAGCAACAGAGATCGGTGTTAAAAATTATAAATCATTTTTGACCTGGATTTAAGGTGCAGCAATTAACTAGGGATGAGACTTTAACTTGTTTTGTACATTAAGTCAATGTTAGGTCTCTGTGATCTGTAGAACAAGAAGTTTCAATGGCAGCAATGATTCATTTATATAATGTTTATGTTTATGTATAGCCTAGTTATTTTTCAGTGGAAGTAATAACAGTTTTTAAGGTTAGTAGGCTTCATCCAAACAGCAAGTCTCCACCGGTGTATAACAGCAGTGTCAGCACGCTGCCATAGCCACAGCAAAGTGTGCAGCAGTCCTGTTACTTTAGTCGGCTATAAAGTATTTACAGTAGTGGAGCTCAGGTTGCAGTATAAAAGCTATAATAGCAGCAGTGCATCCAGATGCAGCGGCCGTAGCTCTTGGCTTTACTGTAACAAGTACCTATGGCAGAAATACAGCTAGCAGTGAAAAATTAAGCATGGGGTTTGGATTGAGAGGTTGAACTTGACCCGATCAACCAGCAAGATCCATGGTTTGTTTTGAAAACAATGTTTTAGTTTTTTTTTTAATACTATTGACACAACTGCTTTATTCATCTATACATAAGTAAGTTTGTACATTAAATTTAATGTCTTGAATATGCAAGACTGCAGTTGTTTTACCATTAAATAAATCATTGCACTTTGAAGTTAAACCTTTGTGGAAAAAGATAAGTGTGTAAAGTAGTATCAAAGAATATATGGCAATCTAGTCTATGTTTAAAAAAATTAAAAGGTGCTGAAGCACACACTGGCCTGAAAATGGAGCAGGATTTTGTCTCATTACGTCATAACACAGGAGAGACAGAAATGCTAGCTTTTGATCCACGTAAATGCGCTAACAAGGGTAGTATTGAAGCATTTGGACAAACCAGCAGGTCAGGCTGCAGACCACTTACAATTACATCTGCAAAACATGTCCATGAAAAGAGACACTTAAAAAAAAGAATTCAAGATCAAGTCAAGATCTTATTCCATCCCTGCATGCTAAATCAAAGCGGACCGAGTTCTTCCCATCATATGTGTTCTTTTTAAAACAGGAAAGTGTCCCCATGAACAACAAGACACAGCTGACATGAAAAGCTGAGCTTTCAATGAAACCAAATTCAATGTCACCATCAGTTTCTAGGCATTTTAAATACCTCATCAATACACTGTGGGACATGTCACACAAACACTCCAGTGTTTCCTTTCATGAGTACAACTTCTAATCATTGTATTGTCTGTGTAAATGGTGAAAGGTCATATAGTACAATCATTTACTTCCCATTTGCTAAACAAGCAGTGCTGAGTCCTTGAGGACTTTCCTGTTGATGTGACACAATAATTACAGAAGGACCTTTATTCACACTAGTAAATCATACTTTTTTTTGTCCACGATGAAATGTATCAAAACCAATATTTTAACATTTGGCCCAGCTTGTGTATCGTGAATAATGTGGAGTCATATTCAATCTGTGATTGTGAAATTATTATAATTTCTTTCATTTGCAGGAAAGAAAACAGGGGAGGCTTTTATTTAGCAGTAACATAGTCCTTAATCTCCATAGGACGGGAACCATTTCAAAGTGGAGCATCTTTCATGGAGCCACTTTGAAGATGAGAAGCTTTCTGTGTTCTTTGTTATGTGTGATTCTACGTAGCAGCTCGGTGGTCTGTCCTTTGCTGCCAAAGTCTGACCTTGATATCCTTACCATTCCCATTTCAGAACGCACAAGCGTTGAGCATTTAAACTCATTTCACCAAGATTTCTGGTAGGCAATATTTCAGAGTCAAACATATATCTGTATCAAACACTATAATATACTTATACAGGGAAGTAAGTGTGAAAGCTAAGGGCTAGTGCGCTACACGTTCCAATGCATCATCGTTGACTGCAAGTCAGCCAAAACTGTTAACGTCAACATAGTTTTCTCGTCAGACATAATACATTTCAGATAAGAGTTTCAAAACTGAAGGACAATAACGTTCACATTGGCTACCGTTCTTCCCCAAGAGGATTTTTCAATCCAGCCATCAAAGCTTTTGCTGTCAGTGAAACTGCATCATTGCTGTAATGGTGGCATCACCAGATAGCCCAACACTGCAATCTGCCTATAGCCTAAAGATGTAATTTATCTATAGATGGTGCAAAATGTGACCTAAAGACAGGTAACCGTACAGATGAAATTCATAGGTTTGATTGACATTTTGAAATGTAGATTGTCTTTTTATTACCTGATGTTTTTTTGGGAAGTTACCATGAAGATAGGAAAATGTTATTTTGAATTATATAAAAACGTGAACAAACTAATCTAGTCTACCCTACTTCAAAATTATATTTTGGATTGCAGCATATCCAGCCATTAGGCCCAAGAGCTTTTTAGAAAAGCACAAAAGTAACACAAATGCCAGGTAGATCGACTTGTAGTAAGACCTTTGTGATATTTTGCAGTGTGTATCGCAGTGTTGTTTTAGTGGGCAGGATCAGAGTTTATCCAACATGTTTTGACATTTTTTTAAAAATGGATCGCCCCCTCGGTCTCCCTGAAGCTAAAATGTTGCCTGAGGCTTGTGTGTTTTAAAACGGCAAAGTCATTTTAGGTGCACCTATGTAGCTTGTTTCTTCTGCTTTGTTGGGCCAGATTTTAATGAATAGGTAGTCATGAGTGAGTCAAACTCTATGTAACCTAAAACCACTGCTTGGAATAACCTTGGCCTGACAAACCACACAGAGAAAGAAAGATAAGCAACACTCCATCCTAAATAAATAGTACAATAAAAACATTATACTTAATGGTTGAAAAAAAATTACTATATTTAGCTTTCCATGTCAGTTTACATGAGTGTCAATGTCACCTTAAAAGAATGACCTACAGTGCTCTCTATAATAATTGCTTTATACTAGACAGTTATACAGACTAAACCAAGTACAAATGTAAGCAATTGTTGCTATTAAAAATATTAATTACATTTTTGAGACTGCTAGTAATTGAAGTGCAGAGCATGACAATGAAATCAGTGGACACATTGCAAAGCTAAGGGGGACTCGTCCATGTTGAGTTGGGGACAGACTTGACAGGCGTTAACTGTCTGGAAGGAAGTGTACTCAGTCAGTGCACTGCATACTTCCCAGTGGCATAGTGCTCTATGTGACTACTAACAACAGTGAGAAGAAGCAAACAGCACTTATTCTAGTTAGTAGAAATGGCATACTCTCTCCAGCTTGGTTAATTAACTTCATATGTACTACATTAGGGATTAAAACCTTTGAGTCTTAAAAGGTTGTTGGTCTACAAAAGGTCAGTAGGGAAAACACTATCCAGCTGAACCAAATTGCCAAGGAGGTGAAGTGATCCTGCTTCTGGGATACAACCATTTCACAAAACAATTCACAAAACAAGTGTAACAACCACAGACTCATATCCTCAAGGAAGGGCGCATGGAGTGGAGTCAGCCTTCATAGCAAAGCATGGCATAGCGAGGAATAAGAAAGGGTATTTTTGTCATTCTTGAGTGACAGCAACAGTCTCAGTTCAAAGGGCTCAGACACAGCAACAGATTGTGTTACTGGTGAATCATTAAACTAACTCTGAACCTCTCTATATGCTGAGCTATGATAAAATCGCACTCAATAAACCTGGCAAATAATGAAAACTTAGACATATAATTCCAACACCTGTCATCACCTCTACAATGGCGTATTCCCTGCAATAAGATAGTCTGACTATAATGTGAGCCACATAATTGCTTAGCTGACATGACATTTATGTAACTAACAGCTAACTATCCCATACTAGAGTGCCTGGCACATCTCATATTATTGAATGAAATTCTATTGAGCTTAAGCTCAATCAAAATGCTGCATTCAAATGTGCTCCCGATAAAAAAAAAACTACAACACTTTTTGCAATGCACCGTGTCAATCCCAAGGCATTACACGATCACAGGAAGACACCGCTGGCGCTGCAGCACACCCGGTGCTATTTAATTGGATAAGGAGTGATCCCTTCAACTAGACACCAAAAGGTGCTCAGCTTATGCTTTCTCCACACACATCAACCTGGGAACTTGCAGGCAATGTTATGCGACTGAGTGCGAAAAGAAAAGATTGTATTGCATTGTTTATCAAGGTCAAGAAGAATGCGGCTTCAATGTCCGTAGTCAAACAACTGCAGCTTGAAATAGGAAAAACATTACCGTTATAATGTAACCGACGTTGTAGATTTAAAGCGACATGCACCGTCAAGGTTTTTTTTTCCTATGCCTAATTTTGAATTCCAGTTGTTGTGCTAGTCATGAAGTGGATGTTTGTCTTTCAGTAGCGTTAAATGGTGAAAGTGGCACGTTCCTACTGTGAGGTCCGTGATTAGGGTTGAGGTTCGGCATGGACAGGTGGGCGCTATGGCTACAGGCTGGGTTCAGGATGAGGTGACGGATGATACAAATCCATGGGGGAAACAGAATCCGACATAACGCCGGTAAATGATATTCCGCGAATGGGTGTTTAACTTTGACAGCACCGCGGGGGCACGCTGTTGATGGTTGCTAAAGGACGTTACTGATTTTTCGCTTTTAAAATTAAACATAGCCTATACCGTTGTCCCCTCTCCAGTGACAGTCAGAGTAATACAATAACTTCAACGTGCCGCTGTGAGCTCCCCGAATTGTCCGCGTGAGCGACACAACCGCAGCGCGTGGTGACAGTACAGTACACTGCTCGGAAAACACCGGTCCAGGCCGGTTGATAATATTACCCCACTAACGTTATCGTCCTGCCTCTAAAAAGGGGGTCCACGTTGAACAAACTGAATGACAGGTCGTTAAACGCACCCCAGTGTAGAATGAAACCGGTAACTTTCTCATACCGTTATAAAGGTCCACATTTAGAGCGGATAGCGTTATTTCACACCTGAACAAAACGCCACGTTTGTGGCCACGAGAGTGTAGCGCGTTGACTCCAGCATTAAAAACACAACCTTCCCGACTTGCGTGCAATTGTTAGCCAACTAGCTCACAGGCGTTAGCTTATGTTCATTGTAAAGAAAAAAAAATTCACAGAAGACTCTTCCAACAGATGGACAAGTCGAAAAACTTCACCCAGCGGCAATGTAGAAGTCAAACCAAACGAAAGGAAAAACTGACAGCATCCCGGATGATTAGCCACCTGGGTTTGAAAACGAGACGCCCAATGTCAGTATGTATCCAAGATATAACGTTGGCTAACGATGTTAGCTTGGCTTGAAGCTAACTATCCAGGGCAGCTACCCACCGGTGGCTGGCCCTCGTTGAGCACTGCACACAAAAATTCAGGAATAAACCCAAAAGGGTTTTCTATGCACCGTTTAAAACACGTGGAAGCAGCCCCTTACCCCGTGGCATTTTTTCGCACTAGCACAGAAAAATACAACCAAAAATACTTACTCCGTTCTCTGAAGAGCACCCCAGATCCCTTTCTCTCTACAACTCTCCCTCAGTCTCACCAAAGACTAGACTCTCTCCCCTGATCTGAGGTAAAATCCCGCCCACTGCGCTGTCACAGCCACAACCAGAGTCTCCGACCAAAGCTGTCAAGATAGTTACCATCCCATTTGATTTCAACCCATGGAAACCCACGTCAACTTCACTGGAAACCATATAACACATGCGCACAGCTGTATAACAGTAACTGCTGCCTGCAATTACGTTTGAACTGGCACTGTGTTTAACACAAATAAGGTGTCCAATAGCTAAGAATACTGACTGCTACGGTAGGCTAGTCATTCGTAAAATCACACCTCATAATAGAACAGGTGTGTACACCACACCACCTCTTTCATAAATTCAATTAAATATATGTAGCTGTTGTAACGCTATCGTCACGCTTCTACTTTTATAAAAGTCTTGGCATTAAAATATAAGTGAAAAGAAACCGGACGCCACCCTCTACGTTGGAAACGATTTCGCGTATTTTTTTGGACGAAGGCGGAAGTTGGCTGACGGGAACTATCTCGCCTCGCCCAGTTCCTTTCTGTCACAACACCGCCGGGGACATGTGATGCGCGTCAAAAGGAGGATGGGTATGGATCTCTGGTGTGGATTCCCATTGGCTTAGCCCGCATATCAGTCGCCTATGGAAACGGTTACGTCATGATCCTCTCGTACTCCCTCTTTGCTCCCGTGTTGCTTTATAATAACAGGATTATTCAACAGCCCCCCTCCCATCATCATATGATGCAGCCTGTAAAAAGTAGGCCTACGCACCGAAAACCTCACTGCAGCATCGCTTCTGCTATCTGACAGCATGAACTGCTCCTAGGCTGAACACACACACAGGCTCTTCCCTCGGCGCCTAATCAAACCTGACGTCATTCTTTCCATGACGTAGCGCTTTTTTCTTCTTCTTCTTCTGCAGATTCAATGCCTGTATTCTTTGCGATTCTTTAGTCCTGTTGAAAAAGAGTCACACAGTCTGTCTGGGCAATCAGCCTTTCCCATTACTGGGGCCCAACTGTCAGTGAAATGCAATGAGGTGCAGTGAATTAGGATACAATGTGAGTAGAAGAAGTCTATCTCGTTCTTTTTACCATTCCCTGAGGCTTCTACCACTAGATAGTATATAAACCATGTATAATAGCTAGGCTATATAAACCTTCTACCATGTGATATAAACCAAACAGCCCATGGACACTGGACAGAGAAAGAAACTAGAATATGCCTTACATTTATTTAAGGTACAAAGTCTAGCAAGATAGTCAGCCTAAACAAACAATGACTTTGAAATAGCCTACACAGTGGTTGATAATATAGCCTATATAACAGTGCACTAAACAAAATTAAGCATGTTTTGAGTCAAGGTGAATAATCTCAATTTTGCACAAACCAAGTAAGGTAAAGAATCTGTCCTTTGTGAAGTGACATTATCCTAAGTTTTCAGACCATACCTGCTGGACCGTCCCCAGGTAGACATGAGTGTCGGTTGATGATAAACAGATAACACCTGCGGTTGAGGTTAAACCCCAGTGTAATATACTTGCTGTCTTGACATAATGGGATTTATCATTAACAGCACAGCCCCAAGTACACAGAGGCATTTACCTCTTCTGATCTGTAAACAGGGGAAGGGTTCAAGGTGTTGTGCCTGTGTTCAATTTGAAAGTTGAAAATTGTTTTTGTTTTTTGACAGACAGAAAGAGGAAGAGATTTTGTCTTATGTCTGTGGAATTTAACTGGGCTGGTTTAGTCAAAAGATGAAAGAGGAACAATCAGTCAAGATGCATAGATAGGCACAAACAGATAGATAGATAGATAGATAGATAGATAGATAGATAGATAGATAGATAGATAGATAGATAGATAGATAGATAGACAGACAGACAGACAGACAGACAGACAGACAGACAGACAGACAGACAGACAGACAGACAGACAGACAGACAGACAGACAGACAGACAGACAGACAGACAGACAGACAGACAGACAGACAGACAGATAGATAGATAGATAGATAGATAGATAGATAGATAGATAGATAGATAGATAGATAGATAGATAGATAGATAGATAGATAGATAGATAGATGGTACATTTATGCAGGGTCCTTTGGGTTGGGCTTGGTGCTCTTTTTCTTTAACAAGACCTATTTCTCTGTAATATAGTCAATGCATTTAAATGCAGTAAGAGGAACGAAGCAGCAGAACTCTTGTCCAGCTATGCAGTGATGTTAATATAAAAAACAAACTAAAAAAAATATGTATATTTTTTTTCTTCACATATTCATCCGCGCCCCCCCTGCCATAACCCCGCGCCAAAACCACTGCTGTAGTGCAAAGAAGCAGGGACAGGACCTATTTTTCTGTCTGATATGTTTCCACTTCACTGTTAGTGTTTTTGGTGGCTCCTTGATGGGCATGCCTGCAGAGCTTTGTGACTGGCCAATTCCGGAGCAGATGATACTGATGCTGCCGGCTATTTCTATTTTGTCCCCCTCTCTGTCTTTGTCTGTCCATCAGCCTTTGAGACATCCCTCCCTCTTTATCTCTCACTTCTTCAGATACTTCAGAAGCAGTGGCACTCTCCTGTTTGTAAGATAAGTATGTTTCTTTAAGAAAAACCCGGACATCTGTAGATCACTAATTAACACAGCCTGGCGAAGGCTCCAAACCATGAAATAGTCCATATACTGTACGTTGTTTTTTGTACACTTCAGCTTTTGCACAAAACAAGATTTTACATGTTCAATATTGATCTTCAGAGATGCTACTTTGGCAAATTAGTGACCAGCACACTGACCTTTGCCAGCTATGTTCCTCTATCTCCAGTATTGTGCTTAGCCAAGCTAACTGAGTGGTATTAATCTTCTCCGCTTCCTTTCCGTCAGAATGTTAATAAGCACTTTCCCCAAAATGTCAGAGTATTCCTTTAAAATGCATTCCATTGAAGAACACCATAAGTAGGCAATGTTCTTCATGCAGAACACATCAACTTTCCATGAGAAAACTTTCCTTCCAGTAGGGGCGTGCTGTTTGTATCGTCTATTCTTTATCTAAATGCGACTGACAATACATTGAAATTCTGCCTTGTGTCAGCTGTTTGTTCAGGTTGAAACCACTTAATCTCTGCTTCAATCCATTTAAACACTCTGGGACTGGGGAATGGCCTTTTAGCTGTATCAACACACACAACAATCCGGTTTTTGTCTGGTCTAACTGTAATGCCCACGGTGAAATATTTTCTACTGAAATGTGTTATAGAGAGAGAGAGAGAGAGAGAACACCAAAGGGCAGCAACCTGAACCACGGCAAAAAAAACACTTCTTTTTAAACTTTTTAAATTGGGGCGGCCAATCATTTTCCCCACAGCTGTTGTCTGAGTCTTGCTGTTGACTCAGGTTCCTCGGTGGAAATTTGCCATATGCTCTGGAGCATCTCGTGAACTACAGTAAATGTCAAGCCTTGCTAGCCCTTTCGCATGCTAATGTGTTTTTTCATGCTGTCTGAGTAAGAATTAATGACAAGGCACACCAAAATCTCCCAAAAAAGGGGACGTTGCCTTCAGGGTAGCCTAACTTTTGGACTTATTAAAAAGCATACTCAAAACAGAGCCACTTTATTAATTTGCCTTAGAAGAGAACACAAGGGTTCAACTAAGGAAAGTGTTGCAGAATACAAAACAAAGAAAAAGTAAGGTAAAAGTGTTGTAAGAATAAATAAATAAATAAGGATAGCTGTGGATGTGTGTGTAGTAGAGTATGTGTGTGTTCACCCCAACATAGAACTTTAATTACCGGGGTAGATTTCTTCACACCATGAGACAAGATAGCTTGACAAATAATTGCAGGTTCAGTGAAAGCGTGTCTAGCAAGGCGCGCTAAAGTGTCTGCCGTTCTTACAGAGAAAATAACTTTTCGGACTCGGCAGCACCTTATCACACAAGCTGCTGCAAAGTGATTAAGACATTTGCACAAGTCACACACAATGCACAATGGGACAGCCAAAGGGAATGGGAAAAAAAGAAAGAAAACCAATCATAAGCCACACAGACAGATTATCAGTTATTTCCTAAACAATTTTTAAGTAAACATATGACTGCTGCGATGGAAATGCCTATGGTGCACACTTGGAGATCATGTGCCTCTTTGGGACAGAAGCAAGTGGAAAAATGCAAGACGTGAAGATGTCTCATTAGCCGACGACTCACTACAGGCAGGTCCCCTATCAGCGGGGACATGCTGTATGAATATTGCTTCCTTTGGTCAACCGATCTTTCTACACCACTTTGTGTGTCTTCAACGGACGTCGGATTTTCCACTGGCTCAGCACATTGGCAAAGAGTTAGGGTGTGTGTGTGTGTGGTGGAGGGGGGGGCTTCCTTATTTTGAAGAGGAAGAGGAAAATTTGTGTTGCAAAGTCAAAGCTTACTGCTGTGCTGATCAACTCGGTGATGTGTGAAAACTTTTCGTTTGCAAATTAATCACAAGTCCTGCTGAGAAGTAATTCTTTGTTTGTATTCTCAGTTTAATCCGTATTCCATCTACATAGCCATCAGTGTGAGAAGGCTGCATTAGCATTCGACTGTTTAGACCTATACTTTAAGCAGTAGAGCTATATCAATCACACAAGCTCATGTTAAGGATGGGTCTCTCACGTTTGTAATAACTAACCTTTTCTCATTGAACAGATCGTTAGTCCGCCACAATGACTGTAATCACCTGAAGTCCACAAGAGTCCAAAACATTGGTCTATGTCTGCTGGAATAAACCCAAATTATATGATCAACATTTACACCTGTGCTGACTTGCAAAACAAACTGGAGACAGAGACACACATACGCATTGCACCTATGATGCAGGTAAACATCTAAGAGTGAGATGTGAAGTGAGACCTTGTGAAGCAGCCACACACACAAAGACCCCTTGTGTGAGGGTAAGCTGAGAGGGAGAGGTGGTGGTGGTGGAAGGTGCGGCGCTGGCTGTAAGGAGGGGGTCTATCATGACTGGGCTGCTCGTCCCAGGGCTTGTGCATGTTTGTGTTTCCAACTACCTCTGGAATTTACTGCAGGCACTGGCGAGGGCAGCCACGGAGAGGTGAATGGCCTGCTAGTATAAAGGCCAGGGTTGTGTGTGTGTGCGTGTGTGTGTGCGTGCGTGTGTGTGTGCGTGTGTGCGTGCGTGTGTGTGTGCGTGTGTGTGTGTGTGCGTGTGGGGGGGACCAGAGGGGGGATAAGTGGAGAGAAACAGAAAGAGAAGAGAAACAGAAGCTGTAGAAAAGAAGGAAGAGAACGACAGAGCAAAAGCAAAGGCAGGACAGACGGACAAGGAGTTATTGTAAAAGGCACAGAGTCAGCAAATAAGTGTGAACTGGAAATAGAGATGGTAGAACAAAAGCTGTGTGTATGTGTGTGTGTGGGTGTATGTGTGTGTGTATGTCTGTGTGCGTGCGCACGTGTGTGTGCGCAGAGGGAACGAGACAGTGGTCTTACTCAGCCCTGAGCCAGCAGCTCTGAGATTATGTGGCCAAGTTTCCATTCGCAAACAATAATTCACCTCAAGTGCCCATTGAGGGTATACTTTGTCAGGACAGCGACCCACCCAAGCCAACATGAGGGTGTGTGCAAGTGGTGAAGTGGAAGGGGCTGTGTATGGTTATAGTATGCCTCCACCGTATAAACTTGAGTGTGTGTGTGTGTGTGTGTATGTGTGTGTGAAGTTGTACAAGAACCATAGAAGGGTGTTAGCGGAGTTGGGGTCGAAGGGGTGGGGGGTAGTGCCACTGCCCTGTAGGACATGTTTTCCGTGGTCTGTTTTCCGTCGATATCTCCCGTGTTTACACTTGCCTCAGCCAGCGGTGATGGAGCTGCTGGGAAGTGTATTTCATTCAGGCCAGTGAACATTTACATGTCATAAAAAAGTGGGGCATATAAATAGTCTTGATTCAATTACCGCCAAGGCAGAAAAAAAAAACCCCACCTGAGATCCCCACATTTAGACTCATGGAAATACGCTGCCAATCCAAAATGAAACCTGGAAAACAAAATAAACAAGGCAAAAAAATATATTGCACAGTCGAACACTGGCTTTGTGTGTTTTCAGGCTTCGAAAACAAGTTGATGTGTACAGTAACGATAAGAAAAAAGGTCACAGTTTAAGGGGTTTACTTTATATAGTACATGTTTTGTGGATAGAAGGGGCCAAATTATAAGAGAGAGGAAGCTTGTGGGCTAGACAGAGAGGGCTGGTCAGATTTCTGGCAGAGGTGAATCTGGGTAAATTAGTGGCAACAGGCAGTAATTAAGAATGGTTTTAACTGTGTTTAGTTGTTCAGTTAGGCGTGGAGCCCATCAGCCCTACAAATCGGCTGTTCTCTTCCCCCTCAAGTCTGAGCGGTGCCACCCGGGACCACGCAAAAACAATTAATGGCAACTTAATTACAGTGCCATATCAAATTTTTTGCTTTACCCACAGAATGTGCAGAGAGCAAGAGAAAGGGACACATTAAAAAAAGCTTATTTCTTCAAGCCCGCACAGAGCTGTTCCAGTGTCTAAAGCAAGAGTGGCATGGACTGGGCACAGATGGGGTATATAGAGGAGTAGATCCAATGGGAACTTGGTGCCCTTTACACCCCATTTCATCCCGTTCGCATGGGGGCTTTTCCCCAGGGAAGGAGAGAAGGAACAGGGGAGGGAGAGTGGAAGACTATACAGACCAGGACCAATGATTCCCTGGTGCAAGAGAGAACCCTAGAGCAGACTGGAGCACACACTTAAGATGTACATCATGGCCCACACAAACACACACCTCAGCCTAGGTGATGGCCTTGACCACCCCATCATAGGGGACATAAGTGTGTCTAAGGTGAGGGAGAGGGAGGTGAAAAGATTTGGAATCTGAGGGACAGAAGTTAATCTACTGTTTCCTCAATTCAACAGTTCATATCTGCTGCATAACTACTAAATATACAGAATACAGTTTATACACTGTATACTAAATTACCAATTGAAAGCAGCTATCCTTCATTTTTGGTAAACAAGATTCAATGAGATGATCCATTCCGCTCTTACTATATCTGTCTATTATATCAACTACAGGCTGTTAGCTTAACACAATCACCGGAAACAGCTAGCCTTGCTCCAGCCGAATGTACAAAAACTCAACAGCAATTCAGGAAATCACAAATTAACACATTCTATCTTGTTTGTTTAATACACAAAAAACTGGGGGCGCCTTTAGCTCAGTTGGTAAGGCGGCCCCCTCCCAGGCCAGGCCCGGCAGCAGACCCGGGTTCGATTCCCACCTGCGGTCGTTCTCTGCATGTCACTCCCCTCTCTGCCCCATTTCACCTCTGTCTCTCTGCACTATCAATAAAGCATAAAAATGTCCAAAAAATATCTTTAAAAAAAAAATAATAATAATAATAATAATAATAACAATAATAATAATAATAATAAAAAAAAGATCCTTCCCAGTGTCTGTTAAAAAAATACACAAAAAACTATCCAGGCAAGCGGTTTTGTTCCAGTGATTGCGCTAAGCTTAACTAAGCTAACCGTACGTAGCCTTAAAATCAATGGATAGAAACCAGTAGGCCTATCAATCTACTCTGCTAATTATCAGCAAAGAAAGTATATCCATATACAGTATATCCATTCATAGTCAAGTCCAGCTTTGATGTTAAATACTTATTGTTTAGAAGGTTTAGGTTAATTACTTCCAAGAACTGGAAATTAATTCTTGATTGGACAGTTCCTGATTTAAAATCTTGCTAATTTCAAAACAAAATATCTTTGTTTTTGTAGAAATAATATTTATATTTGTTCACATGCTAATGTGAGGCAATTAGATAAACAAAAGTATTGGAGCATTGTATTTGAACTATTATAGTAAGGAATTCCAAAAGTAGGCAATGTGAAAAAGCATTTTGAAGCTGTTCGGTTTCAAATCGAATTGAATCGAAAGCCTCAAAGACAGTACAGCGGAAAACTATGGAGAAGGATCTGTCATATGCGAGCAACAACGGACACAATCCATAAAGATCCTGCCACCCTTATAGGATTAAAGGATTTTAAAGTATTTAAACTGTCTTTTTTTATTTTATTCCGCAAATCCTGGCCAATATGACATGATGTAAATGTGGGTGAAATCATAGCCCTGCTTGGTTACCAAGATCTGATCAACCCTGTGATTAAATGTCATGTCCCCATCATCATTACCACCGGCACACCCCTTACCCCGATTTAGAGGGGGAAAGAGAGAGAGAGAGAGAGAGAGAGAGAGAGAGAGAGAGAGAGAGAGAGAGAGAGAGAGAGAGAGAGAGAGAGAGAGAGAGGCAGATCCAGCATGATCCTACCATAGCAGATGGATATGTCAGATATGCCTGCTTGGGCTTATGGAGATGCTTAGTGGTAAATGTAATGACCTGTGTGGGTTTGTATGTGGGTGGGTGTGTGTGCATGCCCCTCAATCCACTGTTCCAATTACCCCGGGACTATCTGGAGAAAACTCAGTCACTTTGCTGTGACATAAAAGGCAGCACAGAGCAGCACAGAGCCAGTTATAAGTGAGATTCTCCACTTGAGAGACCAGAGAGAGGGGAACTTCTTTTTTTCGATTACGAGACAGAAAGAACACAACTCTGTTTACTTTGTTTGTTGAAATGACAAATAACAAATACTGTGCCAAGATGACTGGGTGGAGAAATTGCTTTCAACTGTCCTTTAGCAAAATAAAATCCCAAGGTTACAACCTCAACTGTGTCCGTTTCTTGAATACATGTATCAGCTGCATGACTAATATGTAAACATATGTGTGTGCTACTTAATTGCATTGGTTGTCTTATGAATTGAACACACTGGTGCTGACCTGGTTCACTGCAATTCAGGAAGTCAGTTTGCTCTACTTAAGTTTAAGATGGTGTAATGGCAAATATTGCATATGATATATATCGACTCAAATGCTTATATCTGCAATAAGAAACATTGTATTTATCGAATATTGTATTTCTCTGAATAGTACTAAACTGTTGCTGTTTTAACAGTGTCTGCATTTAGGAACTTCCAAATCCCCCTCTCCAACTATGTTTATTCTAATCCCAACATACACCCAGCCTATTGTCTTCAGACTGTCTCCCCCTCCGCCCCCCCCTCGTCCTTAGACGGGTTGGGAGACTCCTGTCTATTGTTTGGGTGTGGACTAATCACATGACAAATATGGTGTCATGTGATTAATGCTTTGTGTAAATGGCTTAAATAACTGTGTTTTTACCTGAAGAGTATCTTTTCGTACTGTAAGCTCTGTCTGTGCACGACGAAAAGATCCACGCGAGAAATCATTGATTTGAATTAAACCATGCTAAGTCTTTATACAGCAAATGTTGTCTGATCTAACTTTCTCACTACAATGGACACAATGTTCCCTTCAATTAAATTACAGAGCACACTGACAAGGTTCAATGAGGCTGTGGTTCAATTCCTCTGAGCGCAGTCATTTGAAAAAAGTACTTTACCATACCCCCCCCACACACACACACACACACATTTCTGCTCGCTAATTACAAACTTTTTGGGATATACAGGCACACAGATGACCTTTTCCAATGACTGTGAGGTGATCTGGTTGACGTGAAGGTTTTCCCCCTTCATCCATCCTTTTACACAAGTGTTTACCTTTGGTTTACTTGCTAGACTGCACGATTCACTTCAAGCACGTATTCGTTTGGTTTGTTTAATCTTTCTCGGAAATATTTCCACAAATCTCTTGTCTCTCTTGTCCCCCTTGACTCTAAAGTCACAACCTTCAGCTGCCTGCTCGTCCAGCAGCTGTTAATGGAAACTTTCCTTTTCTTTCTGTTAGCGTGTCATGTGAAGGGCAAGGCATGTATTTTCCAATGCCCTGTCCGTGAAAAAAAAAAAAAAACACCCATCCCTGGTGTGATTCATCAGGAGACTGGAGAAAGGAGGGCACGCTTGTCAAAAGCTCTTTCAGCGGGCTTCCTGTTTCGACCTACAGGAGGGCATGAGTGTGTGTGTGTGTGTGTGTGTGTGTGTGTGTGTGTGTGTGTGTGTGTGTGTATGTGTGTGTGTGTGTGTGTGTATTCTGTTTTGGGAGGAGGTGTTTGGGCTCTACCCGGCATCGTAGCCTATTTTTGGAAGTCCCCCCTCCCTCCCCCCTCTCCCACCATGCCACCTGTGACGTAATGACTATACACGCCTCATTTAAAAAATGAGCGACACAATGACACAAGTGATATCTGAAAATGCTATCTGTGGAATGGCTCACATGAGGTCACGGAGCATTGAGCATTGCACTGCCCATCACCGCAATACCCGTCCGTGGTATTTGTTAAATGTCGGCTGGTGCAGTCTACCCATTAGCTCTGTCTATGTAAAAATTCCACTCAGATCTCCAGTATGTGAGAAACCATAGAAACAGACTGGCCTTTGTCTCTTGTGCTCGGGGAAAAAGTGTCCTGTGAGTGAGCCGAAAACTGAGTAATACTACTGCTTTGGCAGATGACTGGCCCCGCTCACACATTCAGCGTAGAAGAAAATAGATTGGGTGAAAATGATATACTGTATATTATTTAAAGGTGTGGCATTTTGATGGACCGGAGATGATTTTCAATCCCGTGGACAGGTGCTGAGAACTAGCATGCAGCCTATGCTAAAACACTTCAATCAATGCATCTGGTTCATCCAATGTAATTGGGACGTCAATATCGAATCAAATCTCACTATATCAAGTGTCCTCTCTTTAAGGAAAGACCATTTTTGCAAGACAGAATCATGCATTGGGATGTTTTGGAAGACATCCAAGTTTGTGGTGGAGAAAACATACAGTAGCCTTTCTTTGTTTGATACCACTCTCATGTCTCTATGATAACATAGGTGGAGCAGCCAGTTACAGTAGCAATGCAGTATATGTGTAATATCTTGTGTTAAGCTGGCTCTGGCTATTTACTTACTGTACGGACATGTGATTGTCATTGTTCTCGTTATCCAACTTTTCAAAAGGCATATTTCACGAAACTATTCCTTGAAGTGTCACTATATGAGGCAAATGGGCCATTGGAATCACTTTAGGGTGAAATAGACCTTAGCCTCAATAGAGTGACCGGACAACATACAGCCTTGTTGGAGTAGTCGCATATAGCCTAGTTAAGGGATACCCTACTTTCAGCTCCAATAGCCCAGTTAGAAAAACACCCAGAAGAGTCAATCCCTCCATGACAACAGAGTCCAAATAAGTAGTGGCAACTCTGAGCTAACGCTGTGGAGCTATACTCGCGCCCTAAAATAAAGAGGAAAAAATTGGGCAGAGTTGTCACAGGGAGCCAGAACTGGGAAGGGATATATGACATTAATATTTCAGGCATCTATCCGACAAGCTTGTTCTCTGTCACTTACGAGATCTTGCTCAAGGACTCGTTGGCAGGACATGATGGCTGTTAATGAGCAGCCACTGCAGTTGTACAGATAAAATATGTGAATGATAAAAATGATGATATGCCACTGTATGGTAAGAATTTTGTGTCAATCTGTCCGCATATATTCCCCCACAAACTACAACTGTAAAAACAAAGTTAAGTGACTTAACTATACTTTATGCTATTATTCATCTTTGATGTCAAAAGTGACATTTTTGACTTTTGTCCTTGTATCTGATACATTTTCCTGCCAAAGGAATCGTTCTACTTTGCTCATCTCTGCTTTAATAACAGCATGTCTAGCTGTGTTCAAGGTCTACTTAGAAAATATTAGCCAAGTCCGTTGTGACGTGCTCCGGGCTGGAATGAAACATGGGTTCTTTCCAGTTTACTTCCCAAAGTCAAACAAGTGCCTCCTGACTGTCAAATGCAGGGGAGCAGTGGCTGAATACATTCCCCAGAGCAGTAGCTTTGAGGGAACTCCTTGCTATAAAAGGGAAAAAATGACAACGAGGAGACTCTGGTCGGGAGGCTGCAAGTCATCATTAGTGCTATTATCTGGAACTTAATGTGCTGCACGCCCGGCACTGTTTAAGTTTTAGGAGATGCTAATTGCTATCATTACAGATAGTCTGTTTGCTCAGGATATAAACCTGTCTGGCTAAAGTGAAATGGAAACCATCAACTGATAGGAACACCAAGCAAGGTAAAACATATGTGAAGGCTTGTTTTTAGTATATGGTTTAAGATCACCATCTTTATCATCGGATTCTTTCCATCCTTTCGTAACGTCTTATCACCCCTCCTGTTGAATCAAGGCTGTGTCATTTCAATCCACTATACTTCCTTCCTCTCTGCTGTTTTCTGTCTCACTGTTCTCTTTCTCCTCTAAATTCCCCAAGAAGTTGTCCCTGTTGCTCCCAGTTTATTTAGGTCGCAGTCCAGAGAGATGATAAAGAAGATCTCGCCTTCCACCACTAACTAGCATTGGGTGCGTCGGTTTCCGGGAGCCGTGTGGCATTGTACCTGCTAATCCATAATGAATGGGGAGGGTCAGCAATAATGGATGAGGTTCGGTGAGTAACCTGAGGATGCGGTGGGACATGGAGACTTGCTTTTCGGCCATAGCCTCCTTTTCGTCCTTCTCCATGTTGTCAGCCAACAAGCCCTTTCTTAGAAAATCGGGTGGGAACATGATGCTCAATCCGGACACGGCCGCATCGAAAACAAACATGGTGGCACTCCAAATAAATCCATATTATAGCTCTAACAAACAAGCAAGCCGGGCCGGGGGGACGTATTTATGAGGGAACACTGTGAGTCAGGGAGGCCCACGTTCTTTCTTGTTCAAATTGGACCGATTTTTTTGAAGTGGTAGTTCCATTGTCTTTGTTAATTCAGAATCTGATGTTTATGTATTCATTACATGTGCACTAAAATAAAAAATGAAATGTCAAGGTGAAAAGGAGTCACTTGAAGTGATTAACCTACAGAGAATAATCTCCCAAATCCGCAGCTCCACTCTGGTTTACAGGGCTTTATAGTGAATTTCACATCGTTTTTTATCCTTCTGGCCCACTGTTCTCATAGTGTAGTTGGCCACAGAAGGCCTTTGATTTTAAAAAAAAAGCTCTAAAAACTAGTACATCACCTGCTTAGCACCAAACAGCAGACACAGCTAGCCAGAAGCAGGGGGAGGATAGCGGAATATTTCGCAGCTAAAGAGACATTTTAGATATTTCCCTCAGACGTTGGTAGAGACCAGAGACAAAGCAGAGCTAAAAGAGAATGAATAAATTGGCCATATGGATTGATGACAACGTTTTTCTCTGGCGACTTGGTTGTCGTAACTGCTGAATGTATAAGTTTGCAATATATTTTTAAAGGGTGTTTATACGCCAATGTTGAGTTCATAACTTGTTTCCGTTGCCCCCAAGTGACCAAAAAGAAGACCTTAGTTCAATGTATGTGTCTGGAGGTGCATGTACAACTCGGCCTGTGAACATAGTTGTATAAGTGTCTTCTTTGTAACATCGGAGAAAGTTACCATTATGATGTCACAGTGATGTCATCGGGTTATCTGACGTCTTGAGGGTTGACAGCTTTAACAGAAACTCTCCTTTGCAAACCGGAGGTGATCGGTTTTTAAGAAAAAAGGTAATTGTGGTATTCAGTGCTTTTGGAGCTATACACACACAACTGAGTAAAAGTAAGAATCACTAAATTTTTTACTATTATTTTCTAAATCTGTGTCTTACTATATTACTGGACTGTCCCTTTAAAGGCAGCTTTTTAAATAGGCAATAGCTTGAATTGGGTGGGATGAATCAGCCAGTGATCCAACAGCTTAGTATTCACTGTCCACGATGAGATCTTTGAGTCAGCTGGCCCTCACAAAGGGAGCACTGTACCAAAACAGCTGCCACCAGCCCCACAGTTCAATGCAGTCATTCGAAATTCAATACTGCGGGGCCCATCCCACCTTACAGTAGCAATCAATGACCAGCACTTTTGACAGGCGACACTGCTGTCTGCTGAGTAGAGGGTGACAGATGGGAAACAGGGATGACTGTGTGTGTGTGTGTGTGTGTGTGTGTGTGTGTGTGTGTGTGTGTGTGTGTGTTTGTGTGTGTGTGTGTGTTTATGTGTGTAAGTGTGTTGGAGTGACGGTGCGTTGGTGAAGTGGGGGGAGGGGAGGGGGGGGAGGGGGGGACCCATGAACTAGTGAGGCTCATCCTCAGTCTCACTAACAATGGCATGCATAGTCACACATGTGATGGACTGTGAGAAAGAGAGTGAGTATCCGCATGTAGGCAGCAGTAAGTGTTTTTCAGAGGATGACTGATTCATTCCCTGCCGGTTGGATCTCAAAAAAGACAGATTGCATTGCCCTCCACACTCTTTTCACCATTCCCCCTCGTCCCCTTCCCTGGCAATGATGCACTCCATTTATTTAATTAGAGTCCCCCCCTCGCTTCTTAAGTGGCTTCTGATTGATTTCTGCTGGTAAACAAAAGCAGAGGGCGATGTCATTGGTGAGTGGGGCCATGAGCCGATGAACCTTTAGGTGTGAGAGTAAAAAGGATTTCCAACACACTTTGTGTGATTACATAGCAAAGCGTTAGGGCCGTGGGTGTGTAGGCACAAATCTGCCAGCGAAATCCATCATGCCTTGGCAGCATAATAACATGTGAGCGAATGAGTCATGAGTCAGTCTGCGGGAGATAGGTGTTGGTGCAGAGTGAGTGTGTGTGTGACTTTCAGGGAAAATGAGAAAGGGAGAACAAGCAGATGCACTCACGACTCGGTGGATTAGAAAGCAAACTGTAACAATAGCCCAGTCATTCACTATAAAGCCTGCGATGTTCTGCAGAGATAGCTGTGTAGGAGGACAGTGACATGCATGAGAAAAGCACATGTATATAAATGATGTTCCATATGTGTTTTTTTGTATTTAAGAATTTTTGCAAATGCACGTACAAACACTTTTCTCAGTGCATATTTTTTTCTGTATGTAAATTAAAAGTCCTCTTGGGAAACGAGCCCTTTAATGTGTGACAGGTTTCATGAAGTCAAGGCAAATTCATACATTTTCTCAATCAGTACGCTGATTGGTTTATCCGCAAATCTATCATTTAAATTGGCAATGCAGGTGCCTGAGCTGTCGGGATTTATTATATGGCGCACTACCGTTGATTTTAATTCACGGGTTGAAATCTTGAGAAAATTGCAATGGGGGTTGAGTTGGCTGGCAAAATATTAATATCCAACTCAGCCAGAGAAACGACCAGCTTCTTCCATGGATCTACTTCTCTATGTAATTGCAATCAGAACTGAAATCATCAAGAGACACCAAAGTTTAAAGCAGTCCTCAGATTGAACCTATGTGCTATACAGTGTGACTTTGTAAAGTGTTCATTGTTTTCCACTTTTCAAACATGCATGAATGCTTAATGGCTGTGGTTTTCATGCTCAAGTGATGTTCAAAGTACGGTCACCCAACAGTGTAAATATGCAATATAGCACTATAGCAGTAACACGGCACATAGACACTCAAACAGCATGGCCTTGTCCGTGTTGGTGTTTACCATATCAACTATTTTCATTTTTCCGACAGTAAAAAAAAAACATTGTTCGATATCTGCTGCGACACTGAAAATGCAAGGCCATGAAATCTCACTTCCATTTGACACCTTCAGATTGCACATTCAGTGTCATGTCAGGAGAATGATTTCTGCAAATCCATTTCCCACAAGTCTGGGATGACACATTGTGTGGCTGTAGCCCGATGGATTACTCTTGCAAAACACTTTATAGGTTCTCTCAAACTGCATCACCAACCAAGCCACAATATGATACTGTTGGGCTGCACAAGAATTCAGATAATACAAAATGCATTTAGCACACAATCTGGTGAGTTGATTTGTTATTTTGATAGCCTATTTGAATTTCTGTAGCTGGGACATCTACGTTTTAGTCATTGTTTGCCTCGACCGACTCAGGCAATCTCAAATCATTCTGTAAAGTGTGCGCGACATCCTGGATTTATAATTGCATTGCATTTCTATCATTGACAAACCTACAGCTTTTCAGATAATATTTCTGCAAGCATTCGAAAGCTGGTCTTAGTTATTTGAAATGGCGGAAAAAGTAAGTTAGACCAAAAGTAGTAGGCAGAGCGTGCACTGTACATATGTACTTCCTGCATAATGAAACAGGAAGTCCCCATGTGGTGTTTAAATAAATGCATGCATTTACATGTACAGCTAAACTTCAGTTAGTTCAGCTGTTCACTATTTAACTTTCATTATCTATTACTGTCCTGATTTCTTTTAGTTGTTTACTCCATAAATGGTTTGGTCTATAAAACACCACTCACAATGTCCCATAGCCCACAGGGGTTTGTCAATTTGCTTTCTTTTGTCCGACGAACAATCAGAAACAAATAGATTATTTTTATTTTTATTTGAGAAACCCAAAAATGACAAACAATTAATCTATTGTGCAAATTGTTGCCAGTTAATCTTCTTTGGACTGTCTAATGGACTAATTGTCCAATCATTGCAGCTCTATTTACAGAACGAGGTTAAAGTTAGGTTACAGCAATCAATGCACTATATCGATACATGTTGGCAAAATAGATAGTTTTTTTGCTGTGTGCATGGTGAAGCCAAAAACAATTTTACACATTGAAGAGTACGTTGATTCTGCTTTGGTACATATATATATATATATGATTTTATTCAGGACACATGAAGATCCATAGTACAATGTATAAAAAATAGAGTCAATACATAAATAACAACAAAAAGCACACCAATGCATGCAGATTAAAAAGAAATAAAATAAAAATAAAATAAGAGATCAGCATACAACACTTGCAGTATACAAAGATGCCCTCCAATGTCTCCAGAGTGAGGATGAGAACCTGACAGAGCTGAGCCCAGGCTTGGCCAATGCCTGAATAATACTGTTTTGTGATGCTGTCACTCTACATATAAAACGATACATCAAATTCCTAATTAAAGCATGACAGGTAGGCACACCAACATTTACAAACATTTGACTGGCACTAGACCATCTCGGTATTCTGAGAAGTATCCATAGTACCACATAGTTTACATATGTGTGAAGTAAGCCAATACAGTAACGCAATCAACTTGTATGAAAATATCCATTAGATCTTCGACATTACCCTTTTTAATTTGAGACAAACTATCCCATAGGGAGTCAAACCCTTGGCCCTGAAAAGATGAAATATTTTGGTAGGAGAGATATTTGACATCTTCGGTCTGATTAAACAGGAAGATGAAAAATTCGCCCATCAATCATATTGGACGTGACACAGGCAAGGTCCCCTCTGATTGGATGTTTAACTACTGACATTGATTGATGAGTCATCGCAGGCACCCACTGGCTGCAGCGGCACCCTTGGGTCCATTCACTTTTCACACCAAACACCAGCTAGAATGTTGTGCAGAGGCAGATAGAATATCAAATTGGAGATGGGCAATTTTGTTTCAATCTGAATATTTATCTAAATGTATTCATGGAAAATGACGGCAGCTCTTCCGTAGTAAATGAGCATACTAACAGGATGTGGACCTGTCGATATCCACTCGGTCAAACACGTGCATTTAAATAGACCGACACAACTGCAGCTTACCGGTAAGTGTCATTTCAATTCACTATGAAGAGACTGCTTAGCTTCCCCGAGCTTAGCCTGCAAGTACGATCAAAGTACGAGCAACCCAGCAATGAAGCACAACATATAGCATACTTAAAATAAGGAAAGGTATGAGAATGAGGATACGTTTTTTTTGATCAAGTAGGGTAAATAACCTATATTTGAATAATGTAAGTTTCTTTAAGTGGTTGTGTGTATGTGCTGACATGCTGGAATGAGTTGGACAACATTTTGATCATTATTCCGTGTGAAATATTTGATCGGTTCTGTGCAATCTTTTGCGTTCACCACAAGACTGAAAGTTTCGACAAACAGCGAAAACAGATTGCCTGTGAATACCAACTACTCTCAGAAGTCACAAGTTGTCTCTCTTCAAAATCCACAGAAGCGTTTGAGTTTTGAATACACATAGGCCTATATACCCTAGGCCTACCTCATGCCTGAAACATTAGTTTCGGATATGGTCACATTAGACAATTTTTTTTTTATTATTGTTACAGAAATCCTGTGGTTAATTTTCAATATCTAATGTCCTGATGGGCTATGGCTGCATGTGGTAATCCACGGTGATGTGATTGGCGAATATCTCAATATAGTGACCTATTTTCCAGTAGGCCTACGTTAAAACGTCTGGCGTGCAAACCACGGCTTAACTGATCACATAAAACTGTAAAACTAGAAGGTCTCTTGTGTTGCAATAATGTGATTTGTGCTGCTGTGTTGGTGCACATGGAGTATTTATAACTGGACAGAAGCAAGTGCAAATGTGTGCAGTGTGACAGAGTGTGTGTGTGTGTGTTTGTTTCCATGTGGTGACGTGTAAGACAAACACAGCTTATGGCTCCGTAGAGGAGAGAATAGCCTGTCCTTTTATTGTATGCAGCGTCGCCATGGCAACACAACAGGAAGCAGTGTGCGCCTGTGGAGAGAGGATGTGACCCCCGTCTTAGAATCAAAGGTACAGTTACTCACAACTCTGTCAGATGCAAGCACACACACACACACACACACACACACACACACACACACACACACACACACACACACACACACACACACACACACACACACATACCTCTGCAAAGATCTGAATAATTTTACACATGGTTATAGACATGTGAATGCAGGTCTTTTGACAGAAGCAGGACAACCCTGGAAAGCAACAGGATTGTTTGCCTATGCTGTGTCCTCGTTGGGACACCAACGTAACGGGATAGGGGGGGAGTCACGCGTACCCTTGAGCACAAAACACTTTATAAATAACCAAGAGACACATGCCCGCAGCTCATTAACATTATCATTCCAACACACAAGTATGTACACACATCCTGGTACACATTCACACAGAGATATTAATATCTGTCAACATGTATAATAAGCATGAGCGGCTAGCTAGCAAGCAGAACTCCGTAAGCCTGATTCAGAATCAGGTTTAGTAAGCAAGTTTTCACATACAAAGAATTAGACGTGGTGTGTTGATGCAAACAATAAACATAGAGAAGTAAAAAGTAAGTACACTCAGGACTATGTATAGTAAATAGAAACATTTACAATAAAACATAACAAATATATTATACAAATGTATGCATATAATGTATTTGTTATTTATATATATATAAATAACAAATACATTATATGCATACATTTGTATAATATATTTGTATATATATATATATATATATATATATATATATATATATATATATATATATATATATATAGTTTGTACAGGAGTGAGCAGAATTGTGATCAAAGAACTTGCAAGGTTCACAGTATGACGCATAAATAACATGCAGTGAGACACATGCAGTGAGCAGAGATAATCCTCTGGAAAATTGGCTTTAATGTAACACATTATGACGGATATATGGAGACTGTATGTTAATGTTGAGTGTAGTCTATGGGAGGGAATAGGAATCCGTGTCAGTGGGGTTCCCTGGCCTTGTTGATCAGCCAATCACCTTCTCTCGGCGGAGTGAATGATACACTGCAGTCGACCCCACAGCAATTGACTGGCCAAGTCACGAAGCATTTCTGAAATCTACAACCATCTCCACTGTCTTGTCTGGTCAATCTCCCACACTTGTAGGCGGACTCATGCACAAGCAGAGACGAGCCCAATGAGGGTGGTTGGTTGCACGGTGTGGTATATGCCGGCCACAAGTTCCAGACCAATAATACACTATAACCACAGACACAGCATATTATAGAGTGCCATTCAAGGGAAGCTGGGATACTACCATGCTGTATTTTCCTAATGTCGAACTTTCCACATGTCAAATGTGTATGAAATGGATATGCTTTGATGATTTAAATGCTAATTTAAGGTGTGCAATAATTAAGCTATGTGGTATGCGCCAAAAGAAGAATCCTGATTAGGCCTTTCTTACAAGGGTTATTGATCAATATCATTAGGGACAGCACAGTCATATGTGCCAATATATTCAATATTTCTTTTTTTAGATATTGCAGAGTTTGAGATTGCTGACTTAAAACTAAACGACTTTCCTACTTATAACTCAAAGCAGTCAGGGATGGCAAATGGAGAGCATCTCCTGATAAATATCACTACGTGTGTTATATAAACACCACCATTTCTCTGAAAAGAATCAGCGAAGCTCAAGGTATAGGTGACATTTTCTGAGCTATTACTGCTGTAGTATGAAAAGGAGGGACTGACTTCCACACTCTGTACGATTAAGAGTTCAAGGCAACTATTTCTAAGGAGGAGGACGATTAAGAGGCCAAGGCAACTATTTCTAAGGAGGAGGGAGAAAAGAAAGAAAGAAAGAAAGAAAGAAAGAAAGAAAGAAAGAAAGAAAGAAAGAAAGAAAGAAAGAAAGAAAGAAAGAAGAGAAAGAAAGAAAGAAAGAAAGAAAGAAAGAAAGAAAGAAAGAAAGAAAGAAAGAAAGAAAGAAAGAAAGAAAGAAAGAAAGAAAGAAAGAAAGAAAGAAAGAAAGAAAGAAAGAAAGAAAGAAAGAAAGAAAGAGATGGAACATGAGGGGTGAGTAAGAAACCACTGTGACTGAAAGAAATGCAGAGTTGGAGAAAAAAGGTGAAATAAATAGAAATATGAAACTGCAGAGATGACGGCAGGAAAGAGGATCAGTTTGTGGCGGTGTGATCAGAAGCTAACGCCTCTGTGAGCGGCAAATAAACAGCGGTTGTGGTTTCACACTCAGGAATTGAGTGAATCGCATGTGAATCGACCACATCCACAACAAGCACCAATGCGCGTGTGCCCCTCCTGTGGTGAAATGAGATACATGAAGACGGGCAAGGACAGGGGTACAGCATGGGGGATGTGGAAGGTAGGGAGGAGGGAGGGCGGGGGGCAACAGCTGTCAGTGTGTAGATGGAAGTGCACCATGGGTAATGTTGGGGGTGAAAGAAAATAGACAAGTTTCTTTCAATTCAACTGACATTTTCCCTGACTGAAAAGAAGGGATGTGAAAGAAACAATCTTTTTAACCTGAGATGTGATATAAATGTGTAAGATGATGCATATGTGTGTGTTTGTGTGTGTGTGTGTGTGTGTGTGTGTGTGTGTGTGTGTGTGTGTGCGTGCGTGCATGATTGTATTCTAATCATCATCATCTAGTCATTTTCTTACAGCAGGAATCTAAGATCTAACTGAAAGATATTATGGACAGCAGAGCGAACCCCTGTATTTACATCACTGATTATTCTGCTGATTATCTTTCCTTGATAAACTGATTTTATCATTTGATTCGTAAAAAAAGAAAATAGAGAGAAGCCAAGCAGGCATAATTGAAATTGCTCAATTTGTCAGACTATTAGTGGAAAACGATAAGAATTAGCCTGCAGAAGAAACATTTTCTGGGCATTTTGCTCAAAAATGGCCTTATCAAATATGCAATGGTCAGAGATGACGTTGCCATAGATAGAACCTGCATGATTAACCTGCTACTTGCCTCATCTCTGTCTAAAACAAAGAATTTATGGAGGAAATTCTTAACACTACCTTGAAAAGATACACACTTAAAGAGATCCTATTATACTACTTTTCTGGTCTTAATTTCTTGTTTTACACTGCTATAGAGCAACCTGACACGAATCACATCACAAAAAACTATGTAGATTTTCGGGAAGCTCTTTCTCTTATTTTGGCGATCCAGCACGTCCTGTCAACACTTGAGTGTGTGTGCTTCGGCAATCTCCGCTCACTCCGCCTGTGCTTCGGGGATCTCTGCTCCCCTCCCCCCCTCCTGCAAACCCCACTCCGTTGTGATTGGTTACCTTCCTTCCGGAACACTTTCAGTGGCGGGAAGCGCGAGCATGGACCTATAAGGGCGCGAGGCAGACGCGAACAGGGAAGTGACAGCATTACCATACATGGAAACATCCGCGTGGTGACGTCACAAAGTTACATGCGACGTCACGAAGTTACGGAAGGGTTGACCGCTCTGAACCGCTCTGAACACGTGACTTCTCGACTGGCTAGAATAGTGTTTAGTGCTCTGCACAGACACCCCAGACGGTCAGCAGGGAATACGTCGAAATGCATGTAAGTCATTATTTGATAATTTAGTATGGTTAAGCATGACTATGAATCATCATAACAACGTTTATAGGTCTTAAAAGTCAAAAAGGATCATAGGTCCTCTTTAACATGAAAATAAGTTGCTTTGTCTTTCAATGCAATTTATATAGAAGTCTGGTGCATGATATACTGTAAATACCCCCATAAAGTAATACATTATTTGATAGGTTTTCTTGATATGTAATATAATAGAAATATTTGATTGTTGTATACTACTGATAAGCAATTATTTGAATAAAGAAAAGCTGCATTTTTCAAAGTCGAGATTTTTTTAATTCAAGCTAATTTCCATGACACTGCAAGTTGCAGTCTGCAACTCAACTATAGATTATTAAGCCTCTCCATGTGAGGACTTTATTATGTGTGTTTGTGTCTCTGTGGATACTAGATGGTGGGACTTTAAATATGCCTTCATAGAGAAGCGTAATAATGGTGAAATTCATTTGTATACGTCTATTAACACTGCTCAGAACGCTGCCTCTGTCATGCAATATTTTTGGGGAAAATTCTAATTTTCTGACTTAAACGTTTTCTCTGCCCATAATGAAAGCAGATTACTGGCCAACAAGATTGTGTGTGATTGTGTGTGTGTGTGTGTGTGTGTGTGTGTGTGTGTGAATACAGTAAGTCTGTAGGGGTCTGTCCTGAACTGACCCGGGTCCAGTGATAACATCATTACTCTGCCGGGCTGCTACCTCCACCGGCCAGCCCAGCCTGCCGTTTCCAAGGCAATGAACAGGGCTCACTCACTTTCCACCTCAATGCATTACAAGATGTGTGTGTGTCGTCTCTGCAGTTGTGTCAGAGTGTGCCATTGTCGTTGTGAGCACATGTCTGCAGTGGGAGGGTCGTTCATGTTTAACAAACCCCAACGCTCGATAAGTCAACGTTTCTCTCGGTGATCTCACAAGCGGGACATATTATGCTGTGTGTGTGTGTGTGTGTGTGTGTGTGTGTGTGTGTGTGTGTGTGTGTGTGTGTGTGCCTGTGTGTGCGTGTGTGTAGGTGTTTGACGTCTAACGGAGGGCTGAAATTAAATCTGTATAAACAGAAGCTGAAAGACACACTCAAATTCACTTTGTGGCTGCAGAAATACACAGCACAGATAATATGAAATACATTTGTGTGACTGGCCCCCTTTCTCCCTCGGTGCATGTCTGTCAGCTGCTGATATAGAAATTCAGAGGACATTTTACGAGCCTTTGTGCTGACACCGGGCATTTTCCACATTTTTAACCAGGTCTCAAATTAGTGAGAAGCAAGCCATAAGTATTTGTGTGTGTGTGTGTGTGTGTGTGTGTGTGTGTGTGTGTGTGTGTGTGTGTGTGTGTGTGTGTGTGTGTGTGAGGCTGGTTGCTCCTGCGAGGTCTCCAGGTAATGAGAACCAGGCCAACTTGGCTCGGTTAATGACTGCCGAGATATTGTGTTCCTATTATACACTTGCCATGGAATCTTTATGATGGATTTAATTGGATAGAACGAGCGAGGGGGAATGTGGGTTTTGTTAAGCGTGTGCGGTTGAGTGTCTGTGAGTGGGTGGGTGTGTGTGTGTGTTTGTGTGTGCTTGCAGGCTTCTATTAAAGCTGTTATTGATCAGTAATTAACCAAGGCTAAATTGCTAGAAATGGCCTGTGGAGCCCTGCGAGGCACGCTTAGATTTAGTTTGGAGGGGAACAAATATGAAACAAATGAAATGCTTGCAAAAGCATTAAAAATCTAATAAACAAGCGAGTTAATCCAGTTAAATAGAAGGTATTAGGGTTTGCGAAAATGAAATGAGAATAGAAAAAGAGTGTAACAGAAGGGAGGGCTTGTGTTTAATGTCTTTATTGACAGTATTAATCACATGGCTTTGTTTGGAAACTTTGTGTACACAGTGTGTTTATGTGAATTCGAGCTGCTATTTCCAATTGGTGGTTGACAAAACGTGACATTTGATGAGCTTGCCTTGGGCTGTGAGAAAATTATAATGGGCCTTTTTCACTATTTGTGTCATATATTTATTTTGCATGGTCACTGAAGCATGATGCCATTCTTTAACTTTTGTCACACATTCCTGCTAAGGTCAATTTCATCTAAAAAAAAAATACACCGCTCGCTGTCAAACATGCCTCGACAAAACGGTGAGACTGCTGAGAAAAGGGGGAAGAGAGATAGCAATAACAAAGGGTGAGACAGGTTCATTTGTGTCGCGCTGACAACCACGGCTGCAAATGATACAGGTCGGTTTTCATTGAGCAATGGAAACATGATGTAAGGAACGATTGTGTGTGATATGTATGTGTGTGTGTGTGTGTGTGTGTGTGTGTGTGTGTGTGTGTGTGTGTGTTTATGTTTGTGTGTGTGTGTGTGTGTGTGTGTGTGTGTGTGTGTGTGTGTGTGTGTGATGTGTGTGTGTGAGACGTGTGTGTGTTTGCCTGGGTGGGCAGGGAGGGAAATGTCAAAGTAGCACTGCACACACAAGACGTTGACAGTGTGAGGAAAATGACAATGAATGAAACAGACAGGACAGGAGATGATGCCTAAATTGGGATTAACTAGGGAAAAAAGAGTGAAAATGTGGTATCTGGGAGTAGACTTGAGTACAGTGATACAATTAAACTCCACCCAACTCTGCTTGTCTGTTCTGTTTAGTGCCATTTACACCAGATGAATGAATGGAGCTTGGGAGAAGACTAAAGGTCCTCAATAGGGTCAAGTAAAAATACAAAGCCGTCTGTGTTCAAGACAAATTACACAGCATGTCACACACATCAACCAATCTAACAGGTGCAAGCCTTGTACTGTATGATGGCTATGTAGGCTCAATGGGAGCAATGGGACAGGTGCCAGAGCAACATTTGACTCCTAAATATTACAATATCTCTTACCAAAAAAAGGGTAGACATTAAATAGTGTTTAAAATCATTACAAGTCTGAAAAGACCACTGTAAGCTGTGTGTCCTTGGAAAAAATATTGTATCTGCTTGACGTGAATACCGGAATACAAAACGCAGAAACTTCATTTCAGATCCTTTAGCTTCAGCTCACCTCGACTGCAATATTATTCATTGGTTTGCCCTTGGAGTCATAGCTCCTTTCCTTTGTATGCGTGTACACAGAGACACAGGGGTATTTTTAAGCTATCACAAGATGCCGTTCATGCAGAGTTCTTTTTCCATTCTTATTGTCATGGACTTGCATTCAGATTTGAATGCGTAGGTGTCTCTCTCAAGATTGATTTCTTAGACTGAAATGCATTGTGAACGTTCGTGGAACAATATACTTTAGTGTGTCCGTGTCATCACATAAGAAGTATATGTTCATTCGTACATCATTCCTGTCTGTGTGTAAATCCTCTCTCTAAATGCGGTAAATGAAAAAGTGATGATTGGTCTGCAAACAAGTGGACAGCAGTTTAGGAAAAAGACACATATAACCGGATTTGGGTAACAGCCAGCCATGCCTGGATTGATGAGTCCCATAGGCAAACAGACGTCCTTCCAGAGCAACGGTGGCAAAGAATATACTGCTTAGTGAGGACACATGTGAGAAAGAGAGTGAGAAAAGGATGGAGGAAGTGGTAGAACATACACATGGGAGTTTGTTTTGACAATGTGTTTCACATTTAAAAGGATAAGGTTACAGTACGTTGAATGCCAGGAGTTATGAGGGTTTGGGTCAACTCCTGTTCATCACCAAACACTTAGGCTACAATACATTTGAAGCTACAGCAGCAGCTGAAGAGATAGCCATTGGCACAGCAAGTTAATAAATCCTCTCCTGTTTTGATACCTATGAATGAATGTCTTCTGTGTCCGATTCCTGCCATGTAGCGTTTTGTTGTTTCCTGTGTTGGGAACTTTGTACAGATTTAATTCGCAAACTTTAAGGGCTCAGCCATTTCTGCTGGGACAAGGTTTGTATACACTTCTAGGTAGAGAAACGTGGATATGGGAAAAACTTCAGATTTAAGATTTGATTCTGGTGGCAGATCTGTGAAGATGTCCTGTGGGCCTCCCACGCAGACAGAAGTCAACTAGCTGTGTAGGAGTGAGATATGCCGATTGAGATTCGCCTCGAAGCGACACTCTGCCCTCGCCGCTGACATCTCCGTCCGATTACTTTACGGGGTTGAAAATAACAGGCTACGGTCACTTTGACCGGACTGGTTGACTCAGTGTATGTTTGTGTGAGTAGGAAGTAGTCAAGTGCAGAAGGAAAAGATAGAGAAAGGAGTGAGGATCCCACGAATGGTAAAAAAAGGTCAAACCTGAGTTTTTTTCAAAGAATCTTGCAGGGTACTCGGTCAATGTCTCAACTGGGACTGGTTGTTCTGTACTATAAAACCGAAAAAAAAAAAAAAAACTGACACAAAAAAAGCTGCCACATTGACAAGCTAGTGATTCACTCTTACTCATATAGGGAAGATGTGGCAACTATAATACGCCAGGAAACAGTTTCACGCAGAATGACCTTTTTTTGCAATGTAAGATATTCTGTTGATGAAGCAATGTATTTGTCTAGATTAAGACATTGAAACCTTTCACGACCACACGTGCATTGGGTTAAGTACCTTTAAGGACTTTCACTCCTGAAACAATTAAGAAAGTATGACATAGAAGTTCCTGTGACCATGAGAACCTCATTAACTGTATTTTATTATCACCCTGAGGTGGTTTACCTGATCTCACAATGACTGCATAAAAAGCTTATTTTTCTTTGCCGTGCTCAGTCAGTTCCTCCATTTCCCCAACTGGGAATAAAATTAAATCCAATTTCATCCCTTGGGTTTATTTATCTTTCCTCTCAAATACAGAACATAAACACCTTTAATTGGTTTTAAGGAGTTCATAGAGGGCTCCTAATAAAAGTATGGTTCAGATTAGAGCACTGTGTGTGTGTGTGTGTGTGTGTGTGTGTGTGTGTGTGCGAGAGCGGGAGGGGAGACGGTGCAGACGGCGATGGCACAGCTGATTTTATCACAGGGTCTACTTCCTCTCCACAGGCTTTGTGCTTCCTGTTGTGTTGCCATGGTGCTGCATACAAAAGAGGACAAGCTACTCTTCTCCAGGAAGCCATAAATAATTGATTGGCAAGTGGCTTAATCAGCCTTGAGGCTGCCTGGCAATTCCACAGCTAATTCCACAGCTGGCTATAAATAACTCATTACGCTAATTATGGTATGTGAGCACACAGCTAGCCTGTGAGCGCAAACACAGTCAAGCATGACTACCGTGGGTTCAAACATGCTGTCCGTATGGCAATGTTCAAGGAAGAAACCTCCAGCAGCAGCAAGCATGATGGCCTCTTCCCGCTAAAATGAAAGAGCGAAAGGAGCTGCTTTCCCTTGTGTCTGGAAACTTTTCAATACTACTTTACTAGCTTCCTTGTGGTGTTAAACCAAGTAAGTTTGTGTTAGCTAAAGATAAACTGCACAGATCCCCTTGTGCTTGAGAAGGACAGTAAATGTGATTCTCTATGACAACGGCATATCAGAACTCTCTAATGATGACAGGCATCTCCTGCCGCAACTTTGACACATCTCAATACCCTTCTCATCTTGATAGAGCCTGTCTTTCAGAAGGCCAGCGGTGACAAGAGGATTCAGATGATGGTAAAGTAGAAGGAGAAGCACTTAACAGACCTGGGAGAGGTCTCTCTCCTCTGGGCAAAGCAATAATGACCTTACTGTCTATGTCTATGTCAATAGCACTCCAGCGTCCATCTATTTCAACCACATTCAGACTTCCTGCTAATGACGGGAAGTGCTGATAATGCACAGGAAAGAGTAAAAGAAGTGCACTGTAAAGACTGCAATTTTGGAAAAGGAGGAGAGTTGCTGCACAAAACACATGAGTTGCGTCATCAACTAAGTTCAACAGAGGGTTAAGGATGGTTAGCGATTGAATCAAAGGGCAGCAAGTATACAAACACGCACACACAAACATACGCAACCTTTTAGTGCAGTTGGTTCCTGGGGGCAAAGTGGTCCTTCCTAGAGAGTTTGAGTGTTTGAGGAACCTCTATTATAATCTGTTACCGCTAATGCAGTCCTCTTTCACATAATATGCTCTCCATTATTCTTCACTTACAAACACAACATTTTTCAAACCAAAAGGGACAGTTCAAAAATCTTAAGGCAGAATCTCCTGACTCTGATGAGTGTCCCAGAATCACAGTGTTGGTAATGGTCTCATGTGGCAATGAAACAACAAAGAATTCAATGGGTTCACCTGGGATGAACCAAGTCAAAGTGGAGACACAGCTATTTACTGACCTAACAGTTTACCAGTGTTCATAGTATCATGTTGTGGATTTAGAGATATCTCCAAAACTATGAGATAGACTTCCATGAAATCTAATACTGACCTCCATAGCCCACAGAGTATTTTTGCTGATTCTCTGACTTTGTCTTCTAACGCCTATATTTGTTTCATTTTATGTCAAGGTCAACATTACATGTTCAGATTTATCCTATGCAATACTGTGTCAAAATACAATTGTCAGGCAATTACAGGCACTTATTGAAATTCTGGATTCATTTATTTTTGTTGTGACATGACTTGTGTGCTGATATCAGCCTTTAATGGTCTGGTCCGAAGTTCTGGCTGAACTCTAGCTTATTCTGCATATAAATAAACGTAGTTATAAATGTGTCACCTTAACAGCTAAAATGTGATTTCTAATAATCGCTGAAGCACTATCTTGTGTCAGTTAGGTGTGAAGTGAAGACAGGCATAGTGGCCCGTTAACTCCCAACACCCAACCTACTGGTCTGGCCTCTCCCGGCAGTGTGCCAACTCACAGGGAGGAGGTGGCAGAGGAAAAGAGGCAGGATGCAATGCCAGAGAGGCAGTGACACAAGGCCGGCACCATGCCAACTACTCAGTGCCCACTTAGTCCCTCTGAAGTGAGTTGAAACTGTTTCAACGGGTGGTCAGCGCTTAACACACACATACAAAAACCAATATAGGAATAAATCAAGCTCGACATGAGCATTTTAATAATGCCCACTCTAAATACTTCCATTAGAGTTGATGCTTAAGGCAAGACATGGAATGCAATCCATGTAGTCGAGTTTTAGTAACAGAGCCATGAACCTGAAAGCTTATCAAAAACCCTAAACACTACATGGTGGTTTATAATACTCCGAGGGTTTTGGATTTACTGGGGACCATGGAAGTTTGTTCTAAATTTCATTGCAATGCGTTTTAGAGATATGTGTGACTAACGCTCCAAACTGACCGGACCTTTGTCAACCACAGAACAGCATTTACCTGAAACATGAAAATGATCTGTCAAAACAACAATAATTTTTTACGCAAAAGGAGAAGAAAAGAAAAGAGCAGGAGACTGTTGGTGGCCTCACTATTCTCTGCAACATCCATCATCAGGCCTGGTTCTAAATGATCCAGCTCTTCTCCCACCTTTGTGTCAGCTCTTATAAATGACCCCAGGTGTAACGGGAAGGGAATGAATAAATCAGGTTGACACATAATGCAACACAGTATATATACTGTACATGTGGTCTATTAATGGACTTCATGCAAATAATTACGTAACCATGCTCCATGACCTTATTCCATTATAACCCTAAAGGGTTAACATAATAAACATTCACTTTCATAGCTTCAGCTTTCTGGTTGCTAAGGGGTTAACCACTGTGGATGTATTTGTGTACATGACTGCATCTTAACACTCATCTGAGAAGCTGGGATGCCTTAGACTCTTCAGACCATAAAAGTCATTACAAGTAAAAAGGGAGAAAAAAAGCCATTTGATGTTTATCAAAAGGAGTACAGAAGAGCTTGGGGTTAAGGGAGCTCTAGGAGGGAGGTCAAAAATAACCAGCGGAGAGGGGAGGGTGACATGGGTAGAGTTATTTCCTTTTCCTGAGGTCATTGCCAAATATGGTCATGGAGTTAGGAGTAGGTATTTTCCAGCTCTTTGCCGAGAGATTGTGACATCAGTCGTTGGAGTGGAGGTGCATTAGAAACACACTGTACGTCCAGTCCAAGAGAGAGTTATTTTCGCACTTGGCAAATTGCTGCCAGAGAGTGGGGTCCAAATGGCCCGTCCTGCACTGTGCATGCAGCTCCCAACACGAGGCGGACCACGTCTCCATCTGGCATTACTGCTTCCTTCCCAGGGTGCATGACAGCACAGAAGAAGAGGAGGGCTCAGAGAGAAAAGTGTCAGTAGAAGATGGTGGGTGGAGGCCAGCCTCAATATGTATGGCATTTTGTAGTGAAGAGGATTTAGCATCAAAACAGGGGCTTGGGATTGCAAACACAGTGTGCACACATGCGTTAACCCTCCTGACTTTTCCCCCTAGTTACAGTTATGCTCCTTCAGGCCCCGAGTCAGGATGTGTTTGCATTTGCATGCATGTATGTGTGTGTGTGTGTGTGTGTGTGTGTGTGTCTGTTTGTCTGTGTGACGTAACATAAGCCCTCGCTATGCCCAGATTTTGCACAGCTGGGCTTCTCAGTATTCCAGATTACAATACGTCACCGCTCCGCTCGCAGCCCTCCCTTCTGCCCAGTACACACTCTACATTCACGTCTACTTTCAGTACATGCATGCTGACACAAACCACTCCAGTGATGTCATCGGTTTTGCTCCAGCCATCTCCATCTGCTTCCCTATATCTCGGTCAATCTATCATGAACACACATTTGTTAACGTGGCTCCTGTCAGTTAGGATCTGCATATTTTCCAAGTCTTCCCTAATCTCTCTTTATTTCTTCTCAATTACATGTTGTGTGTGTGTGTGTGTGTGTGTGTGTGTGTGTGTGTGTGTGTGTGTGTGTGTGTGTGTGTGTGTTTTTGTCGTTCCTCCCTGACTGTGCCTCTTTCTGTCTCTTGCTCTTCTGTGCAAGAACTTAGCAAAACCACTGGCCAGATGTAAAGTTTTAGAGTTATTTGCACCAAAACACATCCTAGGACTGAAAAAAAGCAACACTTGAATTCCGACTAAATTCTTTGTTTTAGGAAAAAGGAAGGACTGAAAACTTTTTCATTAAGGTATCCTGTGTTTGCAGCACATTTGCAACCAGGAATTTTCCAAAATAAAACTTGGGACAAATTTAGCTTCCCCCCCATCAACATTAAGGTCCTTGTATCTTATTGTGGGTTAGAGTATTTTTTTTCACTGTCCATTTTCGCTCTAATTCCTAATATAAAGCACACATTCTATGCATTTTCTTCTTTGAATACATGTTAAAACGTCTCGTATCCTGCTTTTTACATGGACAACACTGGATGTGCTTTTTTAACTGCATTACAGAGATAACACCATCCAATTATATACAGTACATCTCACCTTTCTTTCTTTTTTCCCCTTTTCTAGCTCTCTCTCACAGTGAGAGAGTGTCCTGCTGGAAACATCTATTTTCTACAAGATGAGGCCAATTTTCCAGAGGAGCGTATCAATAGGCCTATAACCCATATCACGCTCTCCCTACTGTATTGAGCTTGAGAAGCCTTCAGTTTGCCGTCAAGACCATGTTTCCTGCTGTTAAAGAACGCATACGCTGGTGGATGAAAAGTAGTAATGAGGAAGAAAGGGGAGTGAGAGAGTGGCAGGGATGCAGGAGGTGAGAAAAGTGGAGGAATGAAAAGGTGAGAAATGAGAGAAAAATATGGTGTGGAGATATCACATGAAGAGAACAGTTTATAGGAACAAAATATACGGAAACAGAAAGCAAACCCGTAAACACACACGTAGACTTGTTGGCTAAACTGTGCCCCCATGCCAGGGAATGGGATGATAGTGGGCTGCGGGGGGTTTAATGGAAGCATTTTGGCTGGTCTGTGTGCGTGAGAGGAATATAGAGAGAGATATATAAAGATAGAGAGAGCACATGCATATATGATTGCTGTATCAAATCACGGTATGGAATATAGTATCATAACTACCATCAGATTTCAGTGTATAATATTCAGTGTAAAATATTGGAAGAATCTAAATTTGGTTCAGAAAGGTCCACCACAATCAGTGCAATTATCTCACGGACATCGTACAACATTTGTAGAACATTTCAAATCAATCCATCTGATAGCTGTTGAGAATATTTCAGTCTGGATCAAAGCGGTGGATCCACTAACTATCCCTAGAGCTATTACCAAAGTCGGAAAACAAAGCTGTTGAGAATGGACACAAACATATGAAAGCTTGAAAAATATACTGAGGCCCATATAGGGAATCTGTTATGCCTTCAATTAAAAGTTACGAAGCCTTGCTTTAATGTTTAAAGGGCCGTTACTCAGGCTAGCAGAGGCAAGTGTTTAACGAGTAGGAGAACTTAAAATCAGTTGCCGGTTGGGGAAAAACGAGACCCATAAGGAGAGGTCAGATAAATGCCAACAGTCCAATCCCTGTCTGGAGGCCAAAGGGAAAAAACACAGCTATCACCACATCCTTTTAAACTCTTTGACCTACTGGGAACTTAATTCATCCTACTGGTGTGTTTATGTGTGTTTATGGCCCCTGTATTTGTTTGTTCTTCATCAGCTTCTGGAAAAGAATTGCTACGTAATCTGGAGCGCACACACTAATGTTTCTGTTTGGCATTTAGGGGAATCACGTGGCTAGGGATCCAAAATATTTGTTCTGCTGTTGAATGTAGTATTACCTCACGACCTGTTGCAAACACAGACCAACTTGTGAGCTATATGCTGATTGTAATCTAAAGGGAGGCCGTATGTTGTCGTACATGTACATACTTAAACAGCAGCATGTATATTGAGGTTCAGGGTTAAGTACATTGAATTGAATACATTGAAAACACAGGCAGCCTTTCAAACGAACAGCAAGGGGATGCCACTGAAAGGGATGTTTGATTCATGGGAGTATACCGCGGCAAAACATTCCTGCTCCATTTTCGGGTCGCACAGACACAGTTACTGTACAATCTGTCTGTGTTCACCTTTGATGACATAATGTTCACACAGTATATGCGGACACATTCTTTCATAAGCATGCATAGTTGCACACACTGAATTAAACTATTACATTATGCTGCCAAGGGGCGCACACTTTTTATTTAAGTGAACAGCATTTTCGGGGGTCATGTGCAAAGTCTGTGAGTATAGGTTTCTACTTCATTACTTCAATATAACAAGGGATAAAATATCACTTCAATAGAGCTACAACACTTGGAAACAGCCAGACAATTACAACCCAGTGAACTGTGAATTGCTGCTATGTACATTTACATTCAAATTCAAAGTAAAGTTTGTAACATGCAGCATAGTTAGCCCTTTTTCCACTAAACATACCCTGGGCCTAGTTGCTATCATTGCCTTACACACATACTCACCACCTGTCCGTAAATACTGAGGGAAAAATGATATCGCAGTGACTCGCATAGAAGCTTTGCATCATTACCTGTCTCCTCACCACAGCCTATCATACTGTGCTTGTAGTGGCAGCACCAAGTGTTAACGTGTCTCCATGGAGCCGTATCACTGTCGGGACATACAGGGTGGCAAGGCCTGTCATGCCCCTGACACAGGCCAGATAGCAGCAAAAAACTCCCGGTGCCGAGTGAGTGGAATGCCAAGGTCCAGTAAGCCCCCCGGGGCAATTAGGGAGGGAAGTGGTGATTTTACCAGAAACCAGTGTGTGTGTGTGTTTTCGTGTGTGTGTGTGTGTGTGTGTGTGTGTGTGTGTGTGTGTGTGAGAGAGAGAGAGAGAGAGAGAGAAAGAGAGAGAGAGAGAGAGTTAAGTTAAGGGACTCACTGGGAGTTCAAGCGGTTCATTTTTAGCCAGAGAGGTAAACACTGATCAAAGGAGTTTGTCTGCAGTCAAGACAACGAGAAAGACAGCAAAGTTCAATGGGCCCTACCTTCTACAATAATACAACGCGCCCCCCATGCATATAAACAAACGCACCACTACATCCAAAGACACCCGCCGACTACCGCACCAACCAACACACACATGCACGCTGACCCCGTACTCCACACCAGGGTTATACTGTAGGTTTAAGTCTTGCCGCAAGTGCATCAGTTAATCATCCACTTTGGTCATAAGTGAAATATCTTCAGAAATAACATAACACAATAATGTGTTCTAAAATGAATGTTCTGCAGATGATACAACCTAAACATCAGCATGTTAGCACTACCTTTGTGAGCATGTTAGCACGCAAGGACTGTAGAGTCGTCTTGTTTTATACAAGGTTTGTCTGCTTAGCAAAAAACACCTTGCTGCACCGGTAAACAATCCACTATACTGAATTATGCATATACTATCTTGGCTTTATATTACAGGAAACGGTATCTGCTCTCAATTAACTTCTATTCAACGTTATCGTCTGCTAACTTGAAATTAAACATAGTATTGTCGCTCTTGGATAATGGATGTTGCAAAGAAAATGGACAAAACAAGATTGTAAGTGAAGAGAGGCTCTAATGGATCGTAATACATACATATCAACACATTATCCAAAAAGTCAAACACTGAAATTAGAGTAAACATGCGTGCTTTGAGCAAACCAAGTCTACCGATTTGACATGGATCTCCTGCAAAAGTTAAAGGAGGTTCGGAAAGTTTAATGAGTTCATGGTGTATATACAGTCACATATTAAGAGTCAGCTTCTCCCTTGCCTCACATACAGGAGAAATCTTCATCCTGCTATGAGTCAACCGCATTGGGAGCAGAGGGATATTATGCACATGGTTAACTAGGTCAGCTGAGGACATACTGTAGCCGTCTGGTCAATTCATCATACAATCATTTCTATACTGATTGGAGTTAACGTTTTGCAGACCCAAACACACACACACCCTCTCAGATTAAAAGTAGTCCAGCGCTAACTTGTTGCCGTAATGAAATATTTTGCTTATTGCTTTTCGCTGCTTCATAAGTTACAAAGATTAGATTGTGAGCTTTTAAAGGCTTATCGTTGTGCCGTATTAGCACAACAAGGTTATTTAGCTCTTTAGGCTCTAACTGGACTCATGTTCCATCCCCCCCAACAATGTTCATCAAAGTTCAAAAGCACCATATATATCGAGTCTCTTCAATAAACCGACCCTGCATACAAAAGAAGATGTTTGAAGGGTGTTTTTGGAAAATCTTGTGACATATTCCACACAGAGGGCAGAGAAAAAAAAAGCAACTGCAAGCAAAAAAAAAATGAACTTGATGCCCCTACCCTAAAGAGAGCATACTTTGACCTGAGCCACAGTCATCGCTCTCCCACCTTTGGTCTTTCAGGCTTTGTAAGCACAAGATGGGCCAAACTGGTTGGAACAGGGTCATGCTTAGTTGACAATTTCCAGGTCCCTTGATGAAGGGTTGATGACGCAATTTGGAAACAAATGCCTGTTTATTGCAAGGGATGGAAAGAAACCATTAATAAGTCAGTGAATGAGATAGTGGAGACCCATATCTCACATGGCCCGAGTCCAAACATTCATTAATTTCCATTGTAAAACAATAAAGAACGAGGCAGTAGGAAATGGTTAGAAATTATTTTGGCAATTGTTCACAGTAAATTGTGACAATTTTTTGAGGAACCGAAAGTTGGTGGGCCTCTTGCTGGATTTAAGTTCCCTTCCTGCTCTCAAGCAAACACATGTTAAACAATGGCAGCAGACTACACATAGTATGTCATTGGAGCATGCTCTCCAGTGTAGTTAAAGGCATTTTCTGGTCTAATGCCCCACTATCAACAGGAACAGGTGATTATTTAAAAAAAATTAAACTGTCTCATGATGTGACAACGGTAAAAGTATTGTTAAGTGGATGCACCAAAACAACATGGAGAGGTTTATGGAAAGATCCGTGTTAGGTTTTAAAATGACCATGGTTAAAAAAGCCTGACATTTACCATTGGTAGGAAACAGAAAAGATACATTTGTCTACCTTGTTAAACCCATACGTAATTTTTGGTCATTTGCTGAAATGGCTGCTACCAATAAAAGACGCCAAAGACATTGCCGACCGTGCATTAACATTCAGCACGAGATCAGCATGTTTGCTGATGAGCTTAACATTAATGTTGAAGCCCGCTGCTGTGAGATAAATTATTTTAATAAGCAGCTCTGATGCTTGCCGCCCCCCCATGGTTCCCATTTTAGGATCAGGCTTGAGACATCAAACAGGTTATGGCCTGTTGTCTGATTTACCATGGCAGCCACACGTTATAGCTAAGAAGTGTGACCCAACATCCAGCGCCCTGCAGGTCCAAAGACTGTAGACAGAACAAGGTCACAGCAGGCAATCGATTACGCCCTCAGTGGTATCCTTTCTGTCAAACCGGAGGAGTACAAATTATGAAATGGGCTATTGAGAACAGACTCTTTTGTCAACTACAGTTTGGACAGGTTTGCAGCCAGACCTTGAAATCAATCATCACGGTTGAGAGCGGAAGGGAAGTTAATTCCAAGTCGAGGCACTTGAGGTAAAGCTGGCTGGATTCACAGGGAGCCACAAATCGTTTCGCTGAGGTTAGTAGCCCCGGACCTTGGATTTTTCCTGCAATAACGACACATTTTTTTCTGTTTCGGTCCCAATTGCTCAGCTATTTAATTTTTCTGGCAATGCTCCGAGTCTAGACCTTTCGACCGACAAAGCTCTACTTGCCTTGTCAGTGGCGGTCGGTAGAGGGAAAAAAAATAAATAAAAGCAACAACAACTGGAAATAGCTTTTTATTCAGATGGACATCTGGGCTCAGAGGCTTTATTGTCAATCTGCAAGGGCCCTCCCCTGCTCTCCCTGCTGTGTGCCTATTCTTTTTTACTCTTCTCTGCCCTCCTTTTATCAGTGCTGCTGCTTCTGTTGTGCCCTCAAGCGCAATCACAAATTGACAAGGCTGAATTCTCCACTGGGACATTAAACCCTGGGGATCAAGCATATACAGAGAAAGCTCTTTCGTACCCTCTTTTCTTTTGAAATAGTTTATGTTCATCAAATGGTGCACTATGTGGATTTCTGTGCACAAAATGACCCTCATTTCAAATCTGCTACCAGGCTATTAAGACCTCCTGAAACCAAAGGGCATATGAGGAGAACTGGGGTTTCATATTTTTTTACTTACTCTCAAAGGAAAAGCACTACTTCAACACAGGTGTTCCCTTCTTGCACTTTTGCACACAAGATCAAAGACCCCAACACAAGTGTCCTAATGACCACCTAGAGATTGGCAATTTCAGATGGTTTATCCACGCCTGTATTTTTCTCATTTAACCATTAGTTCACATCACTATCATCACGCTGCTCTTCACATAACCACCGCTCACCTGCCTGGCCTGCCACTTTATTACTCCTGCCACGCGCTCCATTATTTATATGCTTTTGAGGGTGATGATTTATCCAAGTGGAGTGAGGACAGCTGGGACACGGGGGAAACAATGTACCATGAAATCATAAAAAATAAAAAACGTGTCAGTTGTTTCAAGCTTTCATTTGGTGGCGGGCGATGGATGCAGGAATGCACTGGAATTGAAATGCTCTTGGGACCAAAGCCTACTGACCAACAGACGTGGACGTGGAAATTGTGGTGGCATTTGTTTGACACACATGCACACTTCAACGAGGACACATTAATGCTAATGTGCTTTCCCTTTGGGCCTACACCTCCAGACACGCAAACGCACGCACAAACACGCAAACGCACACACACACACACACACACACACTGACACGCGCACTATCGTTGCCTTTTTCAGGTCAGCTCAGTGGAGAGCACTCTGCGATAATGAGCTGCTCCACTTTCATGGCAGATGGAAAATGTGCAGCACGCCGCGCTCAGCTCCTCCCTTCCCTTCCCTTCTCCACTCCGTTCTGACCTGGCATGTTGGTCCATCTAGCCCAGGGGCCCATGATGCCGCGACAGGCACAGCGTCGTATCAAGTGATTGGGACAAGCCAAAACGAGAGGAGGAGCCGCTTTGGAGTTGGAGCAGTGGAAAAAACCTGCCTCAACCTCCCTCATCAATATTGCAGCCTTACCTGGTGAAAGCCAACACCAGCCAACATATTCCATCATGTCATTGGAAGAGCGGATCAGTTGCCTTGGCCTGACATGCCAACATTGTTATACCGTACAAACGATGACGCAAAGCCCCACTGCATTATTCATGCTTTCTTCCAAAAAGGGGGAGGAGACATTTGAAGTGAATGGAAAGCAGAGGATGTTCAAGAGTCCAATTATCAACAAGGAGGTCATGGTTGCTTTCTCGGCTCAAAGGCAAGACAAGACAAGCAGTCGAAACGTGACCACAAGCTCCTCCTGGTGCAACAGGCTGGGCCAGATTGCCTCCCAATGGGCAAATCAGGTGTAGCCCAAAGTGGGACAAACAATGTTCATCACAGATGATAGAGCCAGAAATATAGAGAGATGTAAAGAACAAACTGCAGTGCTGGAGTAAAAATAAATAATCAATAGATATGAATAGTATTTCTTCACTGATCGCAGCATACATATTGAATAGGATGTGTCAAAAGGTTACATGTTCAAGCCTCTGACTGTACCACAACTTCTTGTTACGCAAGAGATAAAAACATTTTTAAAATAAATGTACGCCTGTTTACTTGGGTGCAGCATCAATATGTCAAATCTAAGTGGTGCATAATGTATAAAAGGGTCATCTCTGGATGAGGAAAATGATGAGTCAGAACAAAGCGACTTTTGTGTAGACAGCCTCTCTTTACCTCTCTTTACCTCTGGATGCAATGCACAGAATGATCTGAGATACACATTAACAGAAGTAAATATTCAACTGATCACATTACATTGGATTTTGATTTGTAAAGGAGCAGTGTGCAGGAATGATACCACTTTTGCAGCTGCAGCAAAACTCTGAAAACAGATGTGGAGCAAAAGTTTGCTTATACCCAATAGCTGTTGAACAGCCAGCCTCTGAGCTCTGGTAGCTACCGCCTATCTCATTGGTCAGTGGGAGAATGTTGTCATCATTGCAGACTGTGCGCATGTGAGCGTGTGTGTGTGTGTAACTCGGTCTGGCTGAGGTCAGGGTTGGTGCACATTTAATCTGCTCTCTGTTTCCAGGCCACTCCATGGACTTTGACACATCACTTCTGTATCTATTATTCACAAGTGGCTGGAGCCTTTCAAGCATGTGTGTGTCCCGGTGTGTGTGTGTGTGTGTGTGTGTGTGTGTGTGTGTGTGTGTGTGTGTGTGTGTGTGTGTGTGTGTGTGTGTGTGTGTGTGTGTGTGTGTGTGTGTGTGTGTGTGCATGCACAAATATTTGTCCTTGAGGAGCACTGCAAAAAAAATTCCTACGCATTTTATTTGCAGCTATAATATCAACCCTGTTGCATAATCAAATAGTTTTTTCTACCACATACAAACTTACACTCACACACAGTCAGGAGCACTGTGCTTCTACTGCAGTTGCACAACTGCAGAATATTAGGGATAGAATGGCCTGGTTTCATAAGCAGTCTGCTGCCTACTGGCAGCTGTGCTGTCAGATGAGGTCATTACTTGGGGCGGGCCACTAGCATAGACAGGGCATAATGTTGGACACATCAGTTTAAAAAAAAAACAGTGAGTGGGAAGAAGACAGACAGCCAGTGGTGAGCATAGGCCGCTGGTGATCGTGTCCGGGGAGCTTGTTGGCCATATGTGCTGTTTCTGTTTTTGAGTGGTGTCACCTCGCCGGAGTTGAATGATGCTTGTGTGTGGATGTGTGGGTGCAGGCTGGTATTACTATCAGCTCAGTGCCAGGGAGGGGTAAATGGCCACAGTGCTATCTCTGGAGCACAGCTTGTTTACCCTCATGAACACAACTCCAACTCCACTACAGCCAATTGCATGGAGGGTATTTGCCTATTGACGCTGCTCCAAAGCTGGTAATCACAGGGCATATGAATATACATGAGAACAATGCCCGTGTTGCCCATTCTAGTACAATGAACCATTTCTGTGGACGCTTTCATACTTGCTGACAGAAACAGCAGTAATAACCACACACTGATGGCTCTTTTGAATTCTCTGATCCCCATTGTTGAACTCGAACTAGGATCATGTTCTGCCTTTTCTGCGGACGTCTTTGTGATGGTGTTTCGCGGCATGTAGAGCCGGCAAAGTGCTGCCCTGTCAGCTCAACCAATTATTATGACATCTGCACCGGGAAATGGTTTCAGCTCTTTCCGTGAAAGTAAAGACGGAAATTAATGTCGATATTCAACATGTCCCTGAGGAAGACTTCTGCTAATACTGCAGGAGAGTGGAGCACTCAAATCGTCTCATCCAGTCGCTAAAGCTTCTTTAAATCCCTCCAAAACATGAATTTTTGTTGGACCAATGGGAAAATACTTAATATGGATGGGAGTTAAACGCCACTCCGACCAATAGTCGAGCACCTCAGCTGTTTACCCAAATCTCTGAAATCCCTCCGTGAAGGTTTATTCAGCCAATGCGAGGGCAGCTGCCGCGGTGCACAAGGACAAATGTCTGTCTGTTGGGTCTGTGGCGATGTTGCACTGCATAAGGCTGTGCCATGGCTTCAGTGTGTGACCATTACATCATGGCCCGTCCCTAACCGGTCTGCACCGCACACTATCACGTGACCTCCTGCCGACATCTCAGGAGCTCTGATGATGACTTTTGCGGTCAGGCGATTTTCCCTGCTGGCCTCCTGCTGTGTGTGTGTGTGCATGTGTGTGTGTGTGTGTGTGTATATATATATGTGTGTGTGTGTGAGTCTTAATCCCTCTTTGCTGTCCATTGTGGGCAAGTTGATGGTTATATGAAAGTGTGCACATGCTTGTCTGCCTTGGTTTTTTACTCGAGTGTGTCTTTAGACAGGAGCATCTTTCCCATTTGTGTGGATATCTTTCTGCCTCACCTCTTTAACCTCTAGCCTATACCCATCCCCCCTCTCCACTCTGCACCCCGCCAAAGCCGCTTTGAGCTCTTTTGCTCTGACATCACTATAGTCATCATCAGCCGGCATGGGCCAGACCATTAGGTTAGTAACAGCGAGTGAGATTACAAGCAAAACGGAGCACTTTAGTTCAACCTTGGCACAAGAAAGACTCTAAAAAAACAATTTAGGATGGAAGATTTATAATTCACAGGTTGAATCATTAGCCCCTTTTACACAGCCAGTGAAAGCCGGGAATATGCCGGCCTTTCGGCCCTCCGCCCTGCTGTTTAAATGCAACAGTTGCGGAACGAGGGAAGAAAGGTGCGAGAGATTGTTCCGGGAATTTTACTACCTCGGGGGGTAGTAAGATTCCCGACACAATCAGTTCCGCCTCTCTGTTTAAATGCTTCAGCTTGTTGTTGCGGAACAGGGGGGCGTTTGACGTTCCATAGCCTACGTTCTAAACATGCGACCATGTTAGCAGTTGAAGGACGTGTGTTTAACATTAATCACGGCGGCCTGATGTCCCGTAAAAATCACCAAATAAAAGGAACGGCGTATAATCTATCTGATCATGAGGTCCGTTGCTCAATCCAAACCCCCGCGCTTCATTTTGCAGAGTGTATGAGTCTATTTCTGCCCAGGAGAAGTTGTACAATGGGAAAGCTAGGCTAGGCTAAGTAAGGGATAAAGTATAGCGAACGGGTATAGCGAACGGGTCAAGCTGAACAAGAGCCCTCCGCTGCGCGTCGGGCTCCTGCTTCAGCTTGTCGGTCTTTATTTCTAGCAAGTGACCCGTTCGCTATACATTATCCCGCTTATTAGGCTACATGGCTACTACAAAAAATAAAGCAATTCATTGAAGCAACATGTTGTTTTAACAGCCAACAGCCGCTACACGGTCGGAACTCACTCAGTAGCAACGGTTACTATGTCAAGCTGCGGCCAGTAGTACGCCAGTAAATAGGAACGACCAAGGATACGACCTAGTAACGGGGGAATAGTCTGCTCGCCCCGTCTGCTTCAGCTGACTGAAGGCTCCGGCTCAGCTGTTAGCCACAGAGCTACTGTTTTGCTAACACAACTCAAGACGTGAAGAGGTGAAGCGGATTGATTTAGTCAGTTTGGTTAACAGTCCCAGTGATGTTGGACTCAGCGCGTAGCGAGATCAACTGGCACATCGTGGGGACAGTAAAATACGGCCCTCTTACTGCAAGCTCCAGCACTTCTGCTCTCAATTCACCTGCCAGTGTTGTTGTTGTAAAGCAGCTGACCGGCGCGGCGCTAAATGTTTACGTCACACCTTACGCTGTTTACAAGCACCTCTTTCATTCCGGAACGCTGTGTAAAAGGAGCTACTGATGCGCCAGCAGGCCGGCGTTGCTTGGTTCTGTGTAAATAACACAGAAGCAAGCAAAGCCGGCATTTTGGAGTGATGTTGTTCCGTCAATATGCCACAATCTCTGTGTAAAAGGGGCTATAGGTTGAAACTCTTTTTTTTGGCAAAATGATGACACTTCAGCCCACAAAAAGTGTTCTAACAAAGGGTGCGGGAGGAATGCTCCACAAATGTCTGCATCAGCAGAATAAAACTGCCATTCTCCCCACATGGCACACTCTCCATCTTTGTTGTAAGTAAGAGGTCATGACCTGTGGATCCCTGCTGACACATGTTGTGAGTCAGAGAACAAGAGATTAGGAGAGAATGAAGGGGAGAATGAAAAGGGACAAAGTGTGTAAGTGTATCGGTCAGTCAGCTCTCTCAACCTGCAGGGGCTCCGTTACACAAGTTTCCACCTGCTCTTGGAAAAGCCATCCTTTGTTAGGCTGCCTTGTGTGACTGAGGTGTCACATTGATCAACTGGATTGCTGTTTGAAGTTCTCTGATGTGATATAGAACACACAGGAATATCATGACTCCGTTAATAGGACATCTTAAGCCAACGCTGGTATTTTTAGGAACAGACTGAGGTGTAGGTTACAAATATTTATCCCGACATTTGTTATAACTGCTGTCTACACAGCTCAGAGTATACAGGTAGAGGAAGTGTGGCGGTCAATGGAACAGCAGCTTTTGTATCGTCGTTAGTGTTCAACCACAAAGCTTTCAGGCACTGTGTTGCGTGCAGTTTGACCACATTTTTTGCAGCAATCTGAGCCCAACGCACAATTAGAGAAAATAAAATAGACTTAATCCACGCGATTTATTTGAATTTTTGACTCCGACTGGGACCTTGTTGCATATCAGCCCCTGCTAACTCTCCCCAAAGTTTTCTGTCTGCATTGTTTACTATTAAGGTGAAAAAAGAAGAATGGCCTGAAAGACAGACACAAAGGCCCGAAATAAAGACATGCACAAAAGGAACGGGACCTGTAGACATGCATTTTTAATGTATGGAGATATGTCAGAGTAATGGGACTGCCTGTATTGTAAAGGTGGCACCTCAAGCAGTTAGGGGTCTGGTGCCTTGCTAAAGGGCACCTCATCAGCAATGCCCAGGAGGTGACCCGGCACCTCTCCAGCTACCATTCCACACTCCAAGAGACTTGATGAACTTGACCCAGTGACCCTCCGGTCATTAAACAAGTAGTAAATCCTCATGTATGACTGAAAGGATAATATCAATTGACTAATGGAATAGTTGAGTCATTGTTTCAGCATTAAAAAGTTTCAGAAAATAAACTCATAGTAAATAAACTATAAAAAAATATTGTTTAAGGAAGTGTTTGTCAAAACCCAACTTGGCAGATACCTTATTAGGATAAAGCAAATGGTGACAACACATTTGCAAATACAACTTGTGCATCTAGTAGTCACATCCCGCAATCGTGTACACAACAGCTGCTGCAGACGCAAACACACCACCCGACAAGACAGCGGTGTGTCACCCCCTCTTTCAGTCTTGACCAGCAGAGATAGGAAGTGATAAACAAAAAGCTCAAAGTTTCCACTGGAAACACCAACGGCCTAGCATATGACAAATATCCGACTGCCTTCACTAACAACACGCTGCAGAATATCACTTTGGGCTAATGTTTTCTCATGGGTTGCCAAAAAGTGTGTGTCCTGGAAAGCCACAACACATGGAAACTGTTTTGCTGACAAGGAACTAAAAGCCGAAAGCAACACGTAAAACTTATATAAACACACACACGCACACACACACACACACACACACACACACACACACACACACACACACACACACACACACACACACACACACACACACACAGACTGATACACAAATTCATTTTTGTTGTCCCGCAGCTGACAGAATCCCTCACACCGCAGCCTAAACTTTAACACCTGCTTTACTAACGGAAATGGAAAAACACCCCCGAGCTAAAAATCCCCCGTCTCCAGTTGTGGGGACTTCTCCCTGAAGGACTTTCCAGGTTGCAGGACGACACATCCAACACTGGCTGACACAATGTTGCATTAGCAGATCATGTGGACGCAGATGGTTGACATTCCTATACTAGGACACCCTTGGCATGGTATCACTACAGCTGGGAAGCCCCACCACCGGCCCTGGAAGCCCCTAAACGTCCCCGGCACTTTCCCCCCCTACCCGCTCCACTTTAAGGCTTCTCCCCAGTGCATCTAGTTGGAGCTGGCACTGGCGAGGTTAAAAATAAACCCGCCAAGACGCCACAGTGGCCCGGCTGACACATGTCTCCATGGAAACCCGAGATGACAGGTTGTCGGAGGTTAGAGGTTGGATCTTAAGAGAATCATGTGACCACAGGGGACAGGGACGGCAAAGAGAGGAAGAGAGGGCCACTCACTCAGTCAGAGAGGCAGCTGCAGCAACGACAAGGAAAATCCCCCTCGATGAGAGAGAGAGAGAGAGCATGCATCCCCTCTCTCTCTCTCCTTCTCTGCCCCGCGCTATCACTCACTCGGAAATATAAACATGCCCTTTGCAATTGAGTTAAAGTCATTATGTCATTAAGCCAGCAGGGGTTTTCAGATGGACATTTTGAGTTATGTTCAATACCTCGCTAGCTCTTTCCTTTTTTTAAGGCTTTGTATGAAGCTTCCCTTAAGGACAATGAAGCCCACAGTTGACTATCGACTGCTTCAATGTTAAACATTGGCTAGGCCTTGTAGGAAGTTTGGTTTTATTTCTTATATGATTCTTGAACAGTGAAGATAGAAACGATTGCCAGTTTTTAGCCATGTATTGATTGCTACTCACGTCTTGAGCTATACCTCAGCTGTACTTTATGTTTAGTGGTAATTAGCTTATGCTAAAACTCAAAACTGCTGTTAACAGCTCAGGAAAAAGCTTCAACTTGAGTTAAGAATTGTACCATGTACTCCCTGCACTGGCTTCCGGTCCGCTTCAGAATAGATTTTAAGATCCTGATGTTTGTTTTTAAAGTTTTAAATGGTATGGCCCCCGTGTACTTGGCGGAACTCATACAGGTCCATAGACCAAGCAGAGCTCTGAGGTCTGCAAACAGCTTATCTCTGGATGTGCCAAACAGCAGGCTTAAAACTAAAGGCGATCGTGCATTCTCCGTGGTTGCCCCGAAACTTTGGAACAGCTTACCACACCATATTCGCTCATCTGAGTCTCTCGAAACCTTCAAGTCCACTCTTAAAACTCACCTTTTTTCACAGGCTTTTACGTTTTAATGAATTGTTTTGTGTCATTGCTGTAAGTGTTTTTTAATGTGTGCTGTTGTATTTTAATTGATGTATTTTATGTAAAGCACTTTGGTGAATTTAGGTTCTTATAAGGTGCTATATAAATAAAAGTGACCTTGACCTTGACCATGTACCATCCATCCTCTAGTCTAGACAGTGAAGTACTACCCTACATGACAAGGTCATGTTGTAGGGGATGGATCTTCAGTAAGTATGCTATTAGAAGTGTTAACAGGCTTTGGGTATTCCTACTTCTGGGAAACAACCTGGAAGATTAGTGTGAGGGGAAAACCTGATCTAGAGGAGGTGAAACCCCCTCTTGCCCCCCCTCCCTATGATGTTAAAACCTAAAAGAGGAAGCGATAGGAAAAGGGGGTTCCAGGGTATGAACTGTTAGTCTGAAGGGTGATCTGAGGGGAAACCCTAGCTACAAATGTCAAGCTTTTCTGTCAAAGAGGACCAACCCCCACCGCTACCCCCCCCCCCCCCCCTCACATACCTTCATTCTCCGTCCGATGGGTATTTTGAGTTTGTGTGTGTGTGACCCCACCGCTGTTGTAAAAAGAAAAGGAATCGCATGTCGTTTCGGCTGCAGCTAAAAGCCCCGACTCTTATTTCCCCCTCTGCTTTCAGCCAGATATACACTCACAGACTTCAATTCAATTCTTCACTACGAGGATGTTGATAAATACATCTGACAGCATGGTACACAACCAAACAGTCAAACTATCAATTATAGTACTCTGTTGACTCTGCTTCTGATGGCTTTCCTCCCCACTTTATTTTCTGCGTCACCGAAAATAGACCCATTTCTGTGGGTTTTCTAGAGGCATGTCAGTGTGCAGTTATTTGTGTGTGGGATTTTGTGAGCTACTCGTTGTACTGAGAGTCAGAAATGAGAGAGATGGAGCTCTTGAAGAGCTTTTATTAGCTCCCCATTTTGAATGACTCGGTCCGGGCCCTTCAAGGTACAGCGTCTAAAGGGAATTGGTGTTTTTCAGAACAGACTTTGTAGAAATGGAATATGATACTCATAAATATGTTTCAATTAGTGTTAAGCGTTTTTATATTGGGTGTCGGCCGGAAATGCACCTGTTGGCAGATGAAGAAGATGTACTAACATAACATCACCAGGTCTGCCAATTACCATCTACGCAACATCAACCGCCTCCGCCCATCCCTCACACCCCATAGCACAGCCATCCTTGTTCACACCCTGGTCACTTCCCGCATTGATTACTGTAACTCCCTCCTCTTTGATCTCCCCCTCAAGTCCATCCGTAAGCTTCAATTGGTCCAGAAATCTGCCGCTCGCATCATCACCAGAACCCCCTCCATCACATCACTCCTGTCCTTCAGCAGTTTCACTGGCTCCCGGTCAAAACCTGCATCGATTTCAAGATTCTCCTCCTCACCTTCAAGGCCCTCCACAACCTCGCCCCTCCATACATCTGTGAACTCCTGCACACCAACACACCCACCCGCACTCTCTGGTCCTCCTCTTCCATTCAAGTAACTGTACCACCCGCCCGCCTGGTCACCATGGGGTCCAGGGCCTTCAGCAGATCTGCCCCCCCACCTCTGGAACACCCTCCCACCTGGCATCCGTAACTCTGACACTCTCTCCACTTTTAAGTCCCGTCTAAAAACACATCTTTTTAAACTGACATATTCAATCTAGTTCCTTGTCTCCCACCCATTTCACCCCACTTGTGTAAATTGTTTCAATGTATCTTGTGTTTTTCATGATTGTTAATCTTGTTTTTTAAACACTGCCCTGTAAGGTGACCTTGAGTGCTATGAAAGGCGCCCTCAAATAAAATGAATTATTATTATTATTATTATTATTATTATTATTATTATTGTTGTTGTTGTTGTTGTTGTTGTTATTATTATTATTATTATTATTGTTATTGTTATTATTATTATTATAGAATAAATAATTAATAACATCTTCACCTCATCACATGATATTATAGGAAGACTTGAGGCAGTGTTGGATTATGCCATCTTTAGTATAGCGACCCTTATCCTTGAAGGCCACCATAGCTAACTCTTCACCACTTGTTGACGCCAAAACACACCTTTATTAAACACAGCACCTTTAACATAGAATCTCTGCGGCAGTACCATAAGTCCATATAGTGACAAGCGGTTATAGGGTGGTATATTCGTGAGGGGAAAGCTAGCAGAAATGTCTCAGTTTAGGTTTGCCCCAGTTTTGTTTTAGGTTTTAGCTTTGTTTTGTTTCTTGTGTATTTATAGCTTATTTTCTTAATCATTTTGTCTTCGTTATTTATTTAACTTTTTTTCTGTTTATGTGAGGGAGGGGGGAGGGGAGAGGGGGTTGGGTGTTGTGTATGTATTGTATGTGTTTACTTATTCTGTTTTATTTTTGTCCATATGTATAAAACTATAAAACGTTTCAAAGAAATGTCTCAGTTTGGTTGTTTCTAAGAAAAAAAAGAGTAAATTAAATATTAATGTAACATGATATAGTGTTTTAATTTACGTTTGGTATAAGACCACCATCATAAGACATGTTAGTTGGGTTGGAAAATTCTTCCTTTAACAAATCTGGTACTAGCTCTGGCTACCCCCTGCTTCCGTCCTCTTAAACTCTTAATAACCACCGCTCTGCATTTTCAAAGTCATGTAAGAAGTGGAGAGAAGCTCTAACTGGGTCGAGGAGGGTGCAAAGTTACTCCTTTAGAAGATAAAACACGATTGGTTTAGGTGGCGGGAGTTCTCATATTAGTACTTCAAAGAAGATGGCTGTGAAAATAGAGTGAGCAGATCCTGGGGCTGAGTGAGTGGCCAGAGGTGTGAAAGGCTGAAGAGGCCAAAGGTCCTTTAACACTGTGGATCTTTTTCAACACACATCCAAACAGCACGCATGCAAGCACATACACACGCATGCACGCTTTTGCACGCACATGCATGCACACACACACACACACGCACAAAAACATGCACACGCAAACACACACACGCACATGCACACGCATCTTAATACATTTTCTCCAAATACAGACTCCATACACATGCAAATATGTGACGCTATAAATACCTAAAAAGATCATGGGGAATTAATATGCAGAATGCACACACCCAGAAAGCCTTATATTTATTCATGTGATCATGGGGAGATATACTTTATGCTATTCTCATATAATCTAATCTAAATGGACTGAATTAGGTCTTAGCCAGGTTAGAATGTATACGAGACTCCACAAAAAGGCAATTTCACCTTCCAATTTACAAGCCACAAAAGCTTGAGTGAAAGCTTATAGTTGGTAATGTCTTGTTGCCTTTAGCCTCCTAAGCAATTATCCCCTGGGCTGTGAGGTGTGATTGCACATTGACCTGCGGAATAAGGGATGTGTACAGGTTGCTGAGGGCTTGGGTTAGACTTGGCTAGAATTCGATGCGGGGGAGGTAAAACAGTGTCCCTACCGAGGTAAGTTTGCTTAATGAATTATGGTTGCCAACCTTTGAATGGCTTGTGCTTAGTAAAACGAATGGACTGTGTGCATGCCTATACTAGCTACAACGGAGGGGTTCGGACGTCAATCCATCTCTCTCAGCCTAATTCCTCACTTGCCCATTGCCTGAGTTCTCAGCCATCACTCAAGCAGGTCAAGGTGGCTAAAAGAAAGCAACCAACCAACTTCTTCTCAAAGTCTATTGGCTTCGATGGGATAACCTTTGATGACCTGCTCCTCAACTTTGACCCTGGCACAGCTTGCCCTCTCCTCTGACCTATACACCAAGATTCTGTGAGTCGCTTATCACTCCTAAACGGTCGCCGACATCGTGATCCTTGAGTATGCCCAGGCCCCAGCCTTAAGGAATGGTGATAAAAAAGAGGGCCAGAAAGGCATACTGTACATCAAAAAGCACAATAGCCCCATTTATGGCTTTTATTGTGTTCAGAATACACAATACAAGATCGTCAGCCAGTCTATTATATTGTAAGCACGCGGTCAGAAATGTTCTATTAAGCGCAGTCCATGACCCCTTATCCCGACTGCGTATTAGTAATCTTTTCACAGGATACTGGGAAGAAAAGAAAAAGAAAACAAAGACGCAGGGGAACAATGCGACAGAGCTGAGTCACTGTCTGCTCACATGGACTCAGTAAATCACTTTTTCTAGGAATCATTAGCGTGACCTTCTGAAATGATGGGGATGTCGTGCCCGGCTCTATATGAAAATGGTAATTTCAGTTAATTAAAAAAGCAGATACTCCAGTGGTTGGGAGTTAATGAATGATAATGGCATGTCATTGAGGAAAATGTTACCTTTGGTTTGCAAATAACTTTTTATTCTCGCCATTGTTACGGCATTTTAGCCAAAACAGTAGCACGCCCCAAAAAGTATCTCGATACCTGTATAGAAAGACCTCCCACTATATGTTGACAGGGGAAAGTATTCACAATATTTCAGTATAGTATCCTGTAAAGGTTTATCTATTAATAATATGCGGGTTAAGCAATTGGACCAGCCGGTGAAACTGTTTTTAATATGTCCTATACTTTAATTTATGACCAATACATCAATACTTCACCAATCAAAAAATTAAAACATTTTATTTAAGATTTATTTTATTAGTAATCTTACCAGAAAAATTACTTTTGGTTATGTAATATTGTCACAATTGGCTTAACACAATTAAACTGTGCTTGTAAATGAGATAATGCAGGCTAATCCGTTTCTCAAAAAATGTATAAAAAATGGAACAATCATTCTTTGTTTCTATATCTGTATGAAAATGTCTATTTTCACTAAATATATACAGAAACAACTTTGCTACTTTTGAAGTATTTTGGTACCATGAGCAAAAGAACAAACACATTATCTCTAGAGAGGGGCCAGCATCATAATAGGCTGTAAATAAAAATTTAAAATTGATTAACATGCCGTTAATTCTAAATAGTAAAGTAGATTTTTAATGCATCTACCTTTTCTTTCCCCACCACTGACGCAAATACACAATGCACATACAGTACTGTATAATGCCCTTTAAACAACAAAACTTTAATGTTAGCATCTTTTTCTTTACTGTGCTCATTTACTGGTATTGTGTAATGTGATTGTTGTTATACCAGATAATATCTGTACTGGAACACGGAAGTTCAGTTGTTCAGCAGAAAGGTTTAAAGCTGGGGTATATGATTTCTGATTGGTCAAAGTTAACATGAGCGGTACACTTTGACCAATCAGAACGAGGCTCCGATTCTCTGTTCTTATTAGCTGTTGGGACTGTCCATTCACTTTGGCACAACGTTGTTGGTGTAAAGCGTGTCAGGGAGGGACCATAGGGGAGGGACCAAAGAGAACAAGTGGACCGGTTGAGGTATTTGGATTCCAATCTCTATCCCAACTGCTATTTTCTCCCCAAATCATATACCCCAGCTTTAACCCTCTGAGGTCTACGGGTATTTTCTCTGATTTTACATACTTCTATAAATACAGTCATATGAAAAAGTTTGGGAACCCCTCTCAGCCGGCATTATAATTGACTCTGCTTTCACAAAAAAAAATATAAAAGTGGTATGTCTTTCATTTACCAGGAACAGTTAAGTACTGGGATGTTTTCCAAACAAAGATTTTTTTGAAAAGCAGTATTTGGTTGTATGAAATAAAATAAAATGTGAAAAACTGGCTGTGCAAAAATATGGGTACCCTTGTGGTTTTGTTGATTGTAATGCCTGTAACAGCATGTAAAACTGATGACTTTAAACACAAAGTTGGTTGGATTATGTTGTTAAGCCTTGAACCTCATATAATTGTCTGTTTAATCATGAGAAAATGTATTTTAGGTACCTAAATGCAAGTTGCACTTCTCTTTGACTCTCTGCTGAAGTGGTCAGAATGGGATCATCAAAACAGCTCCCAAAAGATCTGAAAAACAAAGATTGTTCATTGTCATGGTTTAGGGGAAGGCTACAAGAAGCTTTCCCAAAGGTTTCAATTGTCAATTTCGACTGTAGGGAACGTTGTCAGGAAATGGAAGGACACAGGCATAGTGGCAGTTAAACCCAGGCATGGCAGACCAAGAAAAAAACAGGAGCGGCATAGGTGGAGGATTGTGAGAATGGTTGCACACAACCCACAGATCACCTCCAAAGGCCTGCAAGAACATCTGGCTGCAGATGGTGCATCTGTACATCGTTCAACAATTCAGCGCAATTTGCACCAAAACATCTGCTTTTTATAAAGACCAAATAACTTAATTTTTGTCTCATCAGTCCAAAGCATTTTCTTCCAATATGAAGCTGGCTTGTCTAAATGAGCTTTTGCATACTCCATGCAACTGTATCTGTGGCGTGGGCGCAGAAAGGGCTTCCTTCTCATCACCCAGCCATACAGATGTTTTGGTGCAAATTGCACTGAATTGTAGAACCATGTACAGATACACAATCTGCAGCCAGATGTTCTTGCAGGTCTTTGGAGGTGATCTTTGGGTTGTGTGCAACCATTCTCACAATCCGCCGCATATGCCGCTCTTGTACTTTTCTTGGTCTGCCAGACCTGGGTTTAACTGCAACTGTGCCTGTGTCCTTCCATTCCCTGACAACGTTCCTTACAGTAGAAATTGACAATTGAAACCTTTGGGAAAGCTTCTTGTAGCCTTCCGCTAAACCATGACAATGAATAATCTTTGTTTTTAAGATATTTTGGGAGCTGTTTTGATGATCGCATTCTGTCTCACTTCTGCAGAGAGTCAAAGAGAAGTGGAACTTGCATTTAGGCACCTAAAATAAGTTTTATCATGATTAAACAGACCTTTATGAGGTTCAAGGCTTAACAACATAATCCAACCAATGTTGTGTTAAAAGTCCTCAGTTTTACATGCTGTTACATGCATTAAAATCAGCAAGACCACAAGGGTTCCCATATTTTTGCACAGCCAGTTTTTCACATTTTATTTAATTTCATAAAACTAAATACTGCTTTTCAAAAAATCTTTGTTTGGAAAACATCCCAGTACTTAGCTGTTCCTGGTAAATGAAAGACATACCACTTTTATCTTTTTTGTGTGAAAGCAGAGTCAATTATAATGCCGGCTGAGAGGGGTTCCCAAACTTTTTCATATGACTGTACCTATTTCAAATGTGCAAGAAGATAAATTATACCAAAGTGTTTTATGTGGAAATGTTCACAACACATTAGGCCTTTGTTTTCTGAGGTCTACTTATGTCCTAGACCATTGTGTATATACATAATTGGCTTAAATGCTGAAAAATGAATTGCGATTTTAGAAAAACCTGGAAATTGTGTGCCGCACCCTCAGACACTACAACCATAAAAAAAGAAAAGAAAATGCATTATTAATGAATATGGAAAGAACAACAGCAAATCTATAGCAGAATAAACCACACAATCAATTTGAAACTTTGTTTTTTTTGTATCTTAAGTTTGATGATGTGTGTGATATAATGTGGGTCTATTCATACATAATTGGAAAATCATACACATTTAAAAAATTTTATTAAATTAGACCTGTAGACCAGCGGAGGTCACATGACACGTGACACAAATTACATAAATCATTTGTTAAATGTCGGGAAGTACCTCAGGACCTTTTTAACTTGTGTGCGTGAGTGTGTGGGTCTGCGAGGGAAATAACACATTTTCCGGGTTTAAGGGAGATTAAACTGCATTAGGAGACAATGGGGTAGAAAAGAACACACGCAAACATACCCAGCCAACTGAGGTAGCTATACTGTCTCACATAACACTTAGAGACTATTAAATTCTGATACAGTGAGCGCGCGGGCGGACACACACACACACACACACACACACACACACACACACACACACACACACACACACACACACACACACACAGGCACACACACACCTCAACACACCAATTTCTCAGCTGGTGACAGCCCAGTGCTGGCCCTTTGGTCATAGTGCCATCTCACTGTGATTGGTTGGCCCTGCACCGGCCTCTGGGGACCAGCAGAGTTGTGAAGATGAGGTGGCTGCTAAGAGACAAGCGTCACAACATGCAATGCTCTTCTGCTCCCATGCATCTCCCATGCCCACCAGTGACATGCAGGAAAGACTCAGAACAAACACTTCACCTTTATTTAAGACCCAGTTAACGTCGGGTCTCTTTAATCTCACTGCTATGTTGTTTTAAACACGTTTTAAGAAAAATGTGTTTCACTCGTGTCCAGCCTTTACTGGTCTTAGGCCTGGTAGCCAATCCATTCTGGATCGATAGCATTAAATCAATCCTCACTCAACTAGACACCAGGAAAAACTGCAATTGTGTGCTATATACTGAGCTGTTGAAATTGAGCGTTCATGCTTGACTTTGGAAAACAGAAGTTGACAAAACAATCTAGTAGCGTATCGGGAGCATTCGATTGGCTTCACACAACCTTCCTCAGCAGGTTTAAAAGCTGTAATTGTAACAAACGCTGGTTACATGTACAGATAATACATAATACTAAATATTTGTGACTTGACAGTCGATTCTCCATAGTTAATATTTGAATGGTATGTTGTAGATCTCTATCAAAACGATCTAAATGAACTGGTGGCAGTTTTATATTTTCGGCTCAGTGCATGTGAAGTGAGAAGACACGTTTCAAAGCTAGACTGTCAACTTTAATAAGAGAGTATGGTCATCCAATTTGGCGGAATAGGCGAAGGGACGGTTGCTTTGTGTTTGGGCATCCGTTCTGACACAAAAAAAGGCAATAAATTGCTACGTTTTTAAACACAATCTCTACCTTGGCTTCCTCGAAAAGATAGAGCAGTTTCCAAAAACACAGTTATGTAGACTGTACTCTCTTGCATTTGACTGTAGCCTTATATTCAACGTGGACACACACACACATACACACACACATACACACACACACACACACACCAACACACACACACACACACACATGCACCAACACACAAACACACAGTTTCTTTCTCTCTGGCATTTCCTATTTCTCCCTCCATCCAAACAAGCCCGGTCGTGGCTGCAATTAAGGGAAGGAAACCATGTATTTATAGCCGAGGCGAGGATCAACGGCAGAACAACTAGTTGTGGGGCACGGGAGAGACGGTTATATTTAACATGCTGTGATGTCAACACGTGGCTGCTACGTTTCCATGGTTTCCCCTCCGAGACAGGGCGGGCACTTTCTTATCAGTGCAGCACAGAGACAGATGAGTTAGGCGAAGGAGAGGAGAGAGAGAGAGAGGGATGGAGGCAGGCAGACAGACAGACAGACAGACAGACAGATAGATAGACAGGTAGACAGATAGATCCACGGCTAGACTCAAAGGGGTCAGTCAGAGAAAATAAAGAAAGATAGTGTGAGGGTTTAAAAGGGGGAAACACACAGAAGATTCGAACATAATTCATCTTGTAAAGACGTTGGTTGATAGTATATATACTCCATGCCACTCATTTACCTTGAACTCAATCCCTATATGAGCTGTGCATCACTTTTGGTAGAAACATTTTGTAACTAACTCTTCATTCCTTCCTCCACTTTCCTTCCCCCACACTCACACTCACCCCTAGCCTTCCCCTCTCTCTGTCTTTTAAGGTTATCTGAGATGCTATCTGGAGCCTGATAAAGGTTAAAGAGGTTTCTAGCTAGCGGCAACCTCAGTTTCCACAGCGATAAGCCTTTGCCTCATTGCTGCACTCCGGACAGTGGAATCAGTGAAAAATATATACTGTATACTGTATATAAATCAATGTTCACTCAACTTTACCCTTAACATATGTTTTCATTCATTGGGGGTTGACAATGGTGATGCACCGTTTCAGAATTATAAAACATTTAATCGTCAGCATATTGCCTTAACGGAGCGATAAGTCATGGGAACGCCGAAAAACCTGACTCATGATGTCTGCTGCTTCTATTTCTTGTTTAAAAACAAAAAAGCTAAAACACACATGCCATGTCTGCAGTGATGATGGGAGAGGACAGTGTTGATTCTACTCAGGCTTTAAATACCACAAAGCCGACTACAACAATGAACCCAAGCCACAAGCTCCCTTTAGGCAGATTCAGCTAACATTTTTTTATGTTTGCCTGATCGCGTGAAACAACACTGTGTATCTCACACTCCACGTTTTAACAGGCCTACAGTAGGTGTCAAGGCTCATGTCATGCCTGGGCATTATGTATCCCATAATGCCGCAGTGACAGATCCCCGAGACTCCGAGCCAAGGCTGTGTTATCTACAATAGCGCAGAGGGGGTTTGTGTGGATTTAGCTGGAATGGGCAATAAACTCAGGAAAGCAAATCGAAAAAAGGGAGAGCGAAGTAAAGAGAGCTACGGGAAAAATATGGAGAGAGAGAGAAATTAAACCTGGAGGGAAAAAAATACAGCGATTAGCTAAAGCTCCTTAACCTAACCGGTTTCATTAGTAAGACGCGACAGAGGATGAGAGGTGTCATAGCTGAACATGCTTGGGCTAAAGGAGGGGGCTACAGCAGCTGTATAGCAGAAAACAGAGGCAACAGTTTAGGGATGAGGGGAAAGCAGTGACTGGAAAAAGAGGAGGCAGACGCATATGGAGCATGACAATATCAATGTTTACCCGCTGCCTGTTCATGCTGAAGCTCACGCATGGATTGCTTTACTTTATGTAAATTGGCCAGGGAATAAATAGGCTACTGTTTAATAGAGGTGTTGATTGAGGCCAGTAGGGGAGAACGGGGTAAGTAGGCACACTTTTTACTCTAGTGAGAATTACTTATCACCTAAACATCTTTCAATAGTCATTCCTACATTAAATTGAAGCTTAAAGTGTTGGCTTGAAATGTGTACCCCTCACTTTTTCTATCTTATTGTAATAAAGAATAAATTAATCATCAAAGACACCCTTACACATTGTGACAACCAACCCCATCAAGGGGTCGGTTGTCAAACACTATGGGGTTGTTTGTCACAATGTTATCTTAATGGGAATAATCTTAAAAAGAAGGCAAGAAAGTAGAACTAAATTTGAAAGTTTAATTGCATTGTCAAGTTGACAAATAGGCCTACATAACTTACTGTAGCCTTGGCAGCTGGTCTAGTTTGGGATGCACTGGGTTGTTTTGATTTTGTTGCCCTTTTTTTTTTTTTTTTAAGTTAAGTTATCTTTATTTGTCAGTTGTACACGAGGCACATTGAAATTTGTCTTTTCGCATATCCCCTCTCAAGTTACCACACTTCGGAGGGGGTCAGAGCGCAGGGTCAGCCGCAGTGCAGCGCCCCTGGAGCAGTTTTGGGGTTAAGTGTCTTGCTCAAGGACACAATGGTAGAGATGGTGGGCACCGTAGACACAATACCAGCCTCTGCTAGTTTTACGACTCACACCCTCCTGTCCGGTGCCGGGGATCGAACCAGCGACCTCATGGTTACTGGTCGGCCACCTTACCTCTAGGCCATCCTACCACCCCCTTTTGCATGCTAGCTGCCTTTTCCTGCTCTATTCTTTCCTTCTCTGGGGTGTCAGTGAGGATACAGCTTGACAATGTATTTTGTTATTGGGTTCCTTTTCTGGCTGCAGCCTTGAGATAGCATGTGACAACCAACCCCCCAAAAAATGTGACGACCAACCCCAACTTGAATTTATTGCTAGCATCAAGGCCAACAACCATCTGACAACTAATTAGCTTGCTAACAACAATCTAAACTATAGTTTACCCTTCACACTTTGTATGGGTAACAAGTGTTTTGTTATAAACCCATTGTGTAAAAGCCTAGAAGAAAAATACTGAGGAGCTAAATATTTTCAATTTGACATGAAAAACACAAACAGTCGTCTTCCTCAAATTCAGCAGTCTAACTCCAAGGAAGACTATGTAGGTGACCTCTAATCCCAATTCTGGATATTTACATACCAAAATTTCACACACAGGCTCCGAGATATAACGATTGTGACAACCAACCCGTGTGACAAATTACCCCATTCTCCCCTATTGTAATAAATGGCAATATTTGAAAATGTTTTTTTTTCTAAAATTTTGTTCACCTCTATTTACACAAAATAGGGTAATGACAGAGGCACGTTTTAACCTCACCCACATACTGTGTTAATGATGAATCTCTGAATTTTCACAAAGCCAGTGTTTATTGCAGCAACTTTATACTAGATTGCGTCACGTAAAACAATTTTGGTCTCTAGGTATGAATATTTAATCCAAGCTTTTCGTCATGAAGAGAGGTGCACAAGCGTTTCAAAAAAACTTGCTCTGTGAGACAGAAATAAACACGGTGAATGGTCTTGGAAACAACTCAAAAAGTCAATTTCTGGTGAGGCAATATATAAGTGCACACCCCTTATGTGCTAAAAAAATCAACCTATGAGATTATATTTGACAATTATGAAAACATTTATGTTCATGTTTGGAATAGAGACATGAGAGTGGTATTGATTCACACTTCTAATTATTGGCGTGGAATCAAGTATGCATATTTCCCAAAACGTATCTTTTAGGGGATTATAAGGGATGTTGGTTAAAAGAGGTTGAGAGCACAGTCTCAAAACAGTGCTCCAGTAAACATATTTTTGAGAAAACAGCCAATCCCATTTAGGCAGTATTAAAATATGAAGTTTAAAGAGGTCCTGACTTACAGTATCTGCATGGTGTCCAAGCCGATGCCCAAATACAAAGAGAACATCTCTTTTCCCCTATTTCCCCTGTTGAACGAACATGCTTTCCTACAATGTCAAAATATTTATTTTTCAGGATATCAAACTCTTCCTCTTGGTATCCTGTTACCCCTTTATAAAAGACATCTTTTTTTAAAGCCTCAGCAATAACAAAGAGTGTGTCCAAGACGTACTGTTACACGTACAGGTTTCACAGAAAACTACGATGAACAATGATCCAGCCTGATTTGAAAGCTGACAGAAGAAGGGATGACATGTTCTTTCAGAAACATTTGGTGAGAAATCTTACCCTGTGCCTCACTTGTATCAGAAGTATTCATTTAAAAAGATCTCAACCTAAAATCATAATTAAGCATAATTTTAAAGGTTTTAATGAGCAAGCCTTTTTAAGTGATCTCCGTCATAGTGACATTCAACTCACTACGGAAATTTCGGATGTTGAGTTAGCCTTAGACTATTTCATCAATACTTTCACCTCAATTATAAACAAGCATGCGCCCCTTAAAAAGCATAGAGTAAAAAATAGATCAAACCCCTGGTTTACAAGTGAACTGTCTGATTTATTTTCCGAAAGAAATAAAACATGGTCTCTAGCTAGACGCTCTGGAGATAATACCAATTGGACTATTTTTAGACAATTTAGGAATAAGTGCACAGCCATGGTCAGGAAAGCCAAATCCGAATATTACCTTGAATTAATCTCCGACTGCTACTCTAACCCTGCACTATTTTGGAAAGCTGTGAACTATAATAAAAACAATTCTAGTACAGTTCCCACTCAGATCAAATTAAATGGTCACACTCTCAATGATCAAAAAGAGATTGGCTTAGCTTTTAATAAACATTTTGTAGCTGCTGGTCAACTCTTTCAGAATGGAGGATGTACACCTTCTACAACCAGTAGTAACGTACCGCCTGTCTCTCAAACTCCTATTTTCAGCCTTGATCTTCTTCCCACAAGTGTTGTTGTAGATGCGCTCCTCGCCATCAACCCCAAGAAGTACATGGGAGAGGACAATTTGGACACGTTTTCAATCAAGCTTTCGACACATATAATATCAAAACAAATAACCCATATTTTTCATCTTTCCATCTCCTCTGGAATAGTTCCTAAAATTTGGAAAAAAGCTCACGTAATTCCTTTACATAAAGGTGGTGACAAAAATAATCTTAATAACTACAGGCCAATTTCCAAACTCCCATGCCTGGCAAAAATTCTAGAATCACTTATTTATAATCAGTTAAAAACATTTCTAACTAGTGCTTCCATTTTGAGCCCATTCCAATCTGGTTTTAGGGCAGGTCACAGTACTGTCTCTGCTGTGACTTTGGTTGTAGACAACATTGTTACAGCATTAGACAAGAAAAAGCACTGTGCAGCACTTTTTATTGATCTTTCAAAGGCCTTTGATACTGTTGACCACCATTTGCTTTTACAGAGGCTGCATGACATTGGCTTTGATCATTCTGCATGTAGCTGGTTTAGGGAGTATCTCTCTGATAGACAGCAGTCAGTTAAACTCGGAAGATACCAATCTGAGTTTTTAACTGTTACAAATGGTGTCCCGCAGGGCTCAATTTTAGGTCCAGTTCTTTTCACAATTTATATAAATAACATTGTTTCATCGCTAAAAAACTGTCACGCCCATCTATACGCTGACGACACAGTACTGTATTGCATTTCCGATTCGGTGCACCAATCTATTCAGAACCTACAAAGCTCTTTTAACACCCTGCAGGACTGTCTAGTGGACCTCAGGCAGGTTCTAAATACAGACAAAACCAAATATATGTGTTTCTCCAGAGCAAGAACTACAAATTTGAATGATTTTAATATTTTTACAAAGAATGGATTTTTAATTGGAAGAGTCACAGAGTACAAATATCTCGGCATCTGGTTAGATGATAAACTCACTTTTAATTTTCATATAAAAAATCTTGTTTGTCGACTACGACAAAAAATTGGCTATTTTTATAGGAACAAAACCACCTTCCCTTTATTTAGTAGGAAAAGGATTATTGAGGCAGTTTTCATGTCTGTCGATTACGGTGATGTGGTTTACCGGCATGCATCACATTCATGTCTTAAACTCCCTGGACTCTGTTTTTCACTCTGCTTTAAGGTTCATCACAGGAGATGCTTATGACACACACCATTGTCTTTTATATGAAAAGGTTGGGTGGTCCCCCCTTAAAGAGAGACGTGACGCACATTGGCACATTTTTATTTACAAAGCCTTGACCGGGAAGCTTCCTCGTTATTTAACAGAAATGCTGCAAATTTCAGATGGGCTTTATCAGACCCGCTCCACTGACATGCTTATGCTTTATGTCCCACAAGCCCGGTCTGAGCTGGGAAAGACAGCTTTTAGCTTCAGTGCCCCTGACTCCTGGAAAAACTTACAGCAACAAATTAAACTAAATAACTTCATATCCTTTAACCAATTTAAACAAACTATCTTAAATCTGCCAAACTCTACCTGTAATTGTTTTAATTAGGCTATATTGTACTTTCACCCATTTCATTTTAATTGCTGCCACTCTTCACCACTGTGTAAATGTTTCAATTGTTTTTCTCTTCACCTGTTGTTGTGTATTTGATGTATTTGCATTGAATATTGTTTATGTATTGTTGTTTTTCCTTTGAATTTGTTTGATCTCGACGTCATTGTAAATGAGGGTCACCCCTCAATTGGTCTCTCGAGGATAAATAAAAGTTGAATAAAATAAATAACTTCACTGTCAGCACTGCACTGCACTGCACTTCCATTTGTAATCTTCTTGCTCAGCCGCGGTGACACGACTCTCATGCACAATTACACCACACATGCTGCTACTCAGAACCATAGATAGTATAATAAAGGACACACTCAAAGAGGAGAGGAGGGAGAGTGTCTGGAAGCATGGGAATGTATGGAGAGGTGAATAAAACCCACAACTTATGAGGCTAAGTGCAGGTATATTTTTAATTTTTTATGTGAGGAAAAAAGGGAGAAGTTTGGTTTAAAAAAAAGAGGGTAAAATAGATGAAAACGGGATGCATGGGAGAGAGCGAGTCAGAATGACTGAGGAGGAGCGACAGAGTGACAGAGTAAATCGGGACATAAGGATAGAGAGAAGAGTGTAGAGTGAATGGATGTTTTGGAGAGCAGCCATGTTGAGTGATTCACATCTATGGTTGCGTTCCGAATCGCATACTTTCTACTATATAGTATGTAGAAAAAAGATTTAGGATGTCCCGATTCTTGTGGCCAGATTTAGGATGGTTAGAAGTACCCGGATGTCCTACTTCATGCGGCCAAGATTGTTAGTGTTGAAAAGTGCATCCTATTTGGGCGATTCTGACCCAGAATCCAGTGCGCACGTGAAGTGACGTAACATCGACGAAGCCTCCATATGAAAACAAACGGGGATGCGACGGATATAAAAGCAAGAGGCAAGATCAAGGCGCAATGTTATGATGAAATAAGAGAGAAAAGTATGTCCCAATAGTATGCCTACTGCATCCTAACTAGATTATTTTTATCGTCGGATGTAGTATGTAGAATAGAAAAAAGAAAGAGTATGCGATTCGGAACGCAACCTATATTTTTTTCACCAGCAGGCAAAATTAATCGCACAGTTGAAAAGAGAGGGAAGAGAGAAAAAAAAGGAAGAAAAATCTTCTCAAAATAGTTCTCATCCTCCCCCATTATGTATGCAGTGCGGCTTTTTTCTCCCTCTGCGAGACAAAAAGGGCACACACACATCAACAGCGCGCACATGAGTCCCATGTGCTGTTTTTTTTGTTGACAAAAATAGATCATAAGTTCTTCTCTGGCACAGAGGCTTTGTCTCATCAAAGAAAACAAAAACATCTATCCTCATCCCGTATGCTGACCTGTGAATACAATGCTGCGCTCGGTGCTGAACTGGAAAATAAAGAGAGCGAAAGTTGAATGAAAACGGTTGAGTAACAGGACCCTTAAAGCTGGGGTATATGATTTCTGATTGGTCACAGTTAACATGAGCTGTACACTTTGATCAATCAAAGCGATTCTTATTGGCTGTTGGGACTGTCCATTCACTTTGGCACGACTTTGTTGGTGTAAAGCGTGTCGGGGAGGGACCAAAGAGAACAATGTTTAGCGGTTGAGGTATTTGGATTTGAATCTCTATCCCAACTGCCATTTTCTCCCCAAATCCTCCACCCCAGCTTTAAGGATCCATTTTGGGGGGCAGTCCACAAATAAGCCGATTATGTATTCGCAGGATTCAGTTATTCATTGACCTTTGGACTGACAATGCATGCACACAAGGAGGACACTGAAACAAATGCACACTGAGTAAACACACAGGCTGCATAGAAGCCTATTTAAGACTGTTATTATGAAGCACAATTCAACTAAGGTGGAAGTAAATGAGCACATTTCACTGAAGTGTAGCTATTTAACATAACAACATTTAGTTATAACGGCAACTTCCTCGCAGGTGAGTTAAGGTAGAAACAACAATTTTGGCAGTTGGAAGTTTGTCTTCCCCAGAGCTCTCAGACAAGCACCAGGCTAAATGAGTTATGTAAGGATGTTGTTAAAGTCAGCGCATAATTGAGCTGATGAGGCTGACATTTGGAGCCTAGAGACGAGGGTGTGGTGTGTGTGTGATGGAGGGAGGCAGGGGGGAGGTAGGGGTGTGTAGTGGAAAGAGATGTAATTACTTTGTATGTTACAGCAGGGGAGAGGCAGCCGGGGTGAGGGGACTTAGATCCTGGTGTTAACACATCTTACACCAAAAAGACGTGGACAGAAATACACCCAATTTTATAGACCTTGAATATTTTACATAACACATTTGAATGTACAGCTGCAACTATTGAGTATTTTCCAGTCTCTCCGTGACTCTATGGATAGCAATTGTTGCTCTGATGGTCAATGGTCCAACACTTTGGTCTTTAGGCTCAAACATCAACAACATAAAAAAGCCATGAAGATTACTTCATCATGCGTCACTGTCAGGTTGAGATTTGTGCCAGTGTTATTGGATGATGGGTTGCTGAAATGATTGAGAAACATTTATGTCTCCTACTTTACATCAGCACTGCTAAGCCCCATAACAATTTATTCAGTAGTTACCAATCAAATTTGATCTGGCTTTTATAATTCAATTATGGCTATGAGTCATATCATGCAACATATAGATAAAGCAACGTCAGTCTTTGATGTTGATGTGTGCAGCGTTGTACATTTCTGTTCATGCTTTATGGGATATGATTTCATTATCTTGAAAAAGTAAAAGGATAATCATCAGTGAGTAGGGTTGCAAAATTCCGGGAATTTTCAAAGTTGGAAACTTTCCATGGGAATTAACGGGAATTTATGGGAATTAACGGGAATTTTGGGAATTAACGGGAATTTTGGGAATTTACTAAATTTAAAGCGACCCAAATGCACTAAATCCTTCTAACTATGTTATGTCAGTCCAGGCAAACGTTCTAGACTGTAAAAAGCTGTTTTTTCAACTAAGTTTTTATATATTTATGAACATTTAATGTCAAATCAGATTTTTTTTAAAGTTTATTGAGACACCCAACTTGATATCATATATTGATTTTTACTAGACCAGGTTTACAGAGGCTTAAACAGTGATTATAAATATAGTTGGGGAAAATATATTTGAGCAAAATCTTGACTAAAATAACCAGATTTTATGCAAGCAACCTTGGCAAGTTGCACATAGCACACATCCTACTGCAGGGGTACTGAGGCCATGCCCTCTACATACTCTGTGCATTCCTCCATCACATGGTGGGGGGGCATTTGACTTTATTTATTGAATAGGTGGGGTCAGACAGATGAGTAATATTTAACTCAACATTCATCTTTTTGTTGTTCAGTGAAATTATTGATTGTTCATAAAATAATCAAAACTTGATAAAGTTCTTCTTACAAACAAATCTCTTCAAATGTAATGATTTTTGATTGTATTATTTTGCATGGATGTCTGCCTATGACCAAACATAGTGTTTAGATGTTTAGATTTATGTTTGGATATGAAAAAAAAATCATTTAAATTACCGACATTTAGTTAATTCCTATAATTTCCAATTTTGAATATTCCCAAAATTCCCGAGCGAAAGTTCCCGTGGAAAGTTTCCGGAAACTTTCCGGTAATTTACCGGAAACTTTCCACCCCTTTGCAACCCTATCAGTGAGTAATAATTTCCTTGCATCACTAATTCAGCTTACATTGTACAAAAATTGCAGCCATTCTGTGGTGTACATAATTTCCCTACACGTCGATTTCTCCACTTCCCTCTAACTCACTCGCAAACTGTATCATCCCTGGCCTGTAGTTGATTCCAGAACAGGTGTTTTGGCAATGATTTGGGCAACATACGACCTGCTGACCTTAAGTCTTACGTCACCTGCTGCAGATGTGCAGCCCTGCTACCTGAACTGCATGGCTACACACACACACTCACACTCACACACACACACAAACGCACACACACACACGCACACGCACACACACACAAACGCACACACACACGCACACGCACACACACACACACACACACACACACCGTTTTTTTACCGGTGTGGAAGTTATTTGGAGATCTACAGGGCGACACTGGGGATTAAATGCAATTATAGCCGAGCAGACTGTCAATTTGCGCAGTTAGGGGGACACACACGTGCACGCACGCATGCAATGCAATGACAGCGCTGCAGGGGAGATGGTGTGACAACCATCCATCTATGGTAGCAAAGAGGTAGCATCATAGGTCTCTTCTCGCTCACCTTCCCCTACACGTGATAGAACACAGTGGACACTGCTCCTCGGATATACAGGCAGCTATATACATACAAGTATGCATGCAGTATGCAAATGACTCTGCTTGTGCACACATGAGATGACAATTGCACACGCGCTATGCATTTATCAATTATGCAGTGTTGTATGTGTGTAGCAATGCATGTGCACATCATTATTACACACTTCAATTGGGTCGACTGAATATGCTTCTGCCACCTTGTTTGCATACCCCCCCCCCCACACACACACACATACACACACACACACACACACACACGCACACACATACATACATAATCAATTTTTTTTCTAACAAGCCTTCAAATTGATTTATCCATTTGATGCTCCATGAAGTGTGAACTGAAATGGGTCTCTTCTCTGCTCGTGGCAACAAACAAACAAACAAACACACACACACACACACACACACACACACACACACACACACACACACACACACACACACACACACACACACATAAACACACACATAAACACACACATATGTTTCACAGACAAACTTATTAACTTATTTTCACATAATGCACCAAAAATAAAATAAAATCGTGCAGACAACTGGGCGATAGAGAGAGTAATAATTTTCTCACCAATTTGATATCTGTGAAATAAAACAAAAATGCAGTATTATTATTTGTCATTCAATTGCATTTAAATTATTATTATTTATTTCAATAGTTTCCCCACTGTGTGACGTATACACATCAGACTTGAACACATTGGATTGGCTTAGGTATTATACATATATTTAACCCGAGGCTCATTGTAGATACAGTAAATGAGATCTATTGGTATCATTTGGTGAAGACCTCTACTTTGTACTGAAAGTTGACAATGTAAAATACATTCATAACCAATGCGAATTAGCAGAGGTGGAGTACAAATAGATTAGAGACTCCTATCACCTTGTTATATTTTAGCTTAATATAACACTTACTCACTTCTTACAGAACATCTGTGTATGTATGAGTGTGTGTGTGTGTGTGTGTGAGAGTGAGTGAGTGAGTGAGTGAGTGAGTGAGTGAGTGAGTGAGTGAGTGAGAGAGAGAGAGAGAGAGACAGAGACAGAGAGAAAAAGAGAAAAAGAGAAAAAGAGAGAGAGTGCAAAGTATTATCCTTGAAGGGGACAGTGTGATGTGATTTTAATCGAGTGTGAAAACCACATTAAGTCTCGAGCCGCCCACAATCTTTGCAGACTTGCATTAGCATCACGAGAGACAGAGTAAAAAAAACATGCACACACATGCACAGACAAACTTACAAAATGCTTTCAGACATACAGCCCACTCATGCCTTCCACTGCTATATTTCAGAGGTAGCAACCTTTTATGAACCATGTGCATTCATTGAAACGAATGGCAGAATGTTCCTACAACAAGATGCCCTAATTCTTGCATGAGGTTGCACTTCCCCGTTGCTTCCCTCCACGTCCAATCACAGTCAGACGTTTTTTTCATGTGTCACCCTGGAAACAGAGGAATTCTTCTTAGCTTTTAGATGACACTGAAAATATCAATAGCGGAAATGTTAATAGCTGTTCAAAATATCTATACTCAAAAAAGCTAATTCTTTCATTATGTCGCACACCTCGTTAAGTGGTTGCATGTCCTGCCTACTTTCTCTTCCCCTACCCTGGCCAATCTCTGCAAAAGGAGGCCATGTCTTGTCAGTTTGTTGGTTTTAAACAGCTTCTAAAATGGTAGGTGACGTCCCCTTCCGAAACCGTGACGTCAGAAAAGGTGGCTGAATCGAGTATGTTTCAAACGCTCTTTGACAACCTGATGAGTTCATACTGACAACAACAATGATGATCAATGAATTGACCTTTATCACGCAAATAAATGGTTCACGCGTCAAAGAGATTTGCTGCTCTCCTCTGTGTTGCATGAACGATACTTAATATATCCGGGATTTGGACTAAATTGACCAAACAAAAAAGCAATTTGAAGACGGGCTTTGGAAGGCAATCACAATTGATTGATTAAATCCAGAATTAATCAGCCGAAAATAATTATCAGTTGCTGCGATATCTAAGAGCGAAATACACGGGATGATTCACTGTTAATGATGTTAGTTTGGCCTTTAAAACAGAGGCAAAAGTGATTATCATGCCGGTAACACTTTACAATAAGGGTACATTATCTGTTAGATAATGCTTAGTAAATGCATACTTATCACATCATTAGAAATGCTTGATAAGCATTAACTAAGCATTAACTAAGGTTTTGCTTAGTTAATGCTTAACTAAGCATTAGTTAACTGTTAACTAAGCATAGATAATGCCTAACCAAACATTAACTAACTGAATAACTAAGCATTATTTAACAGTTAATTAATGTACCCTTATTGTAAAGTTTTACCATGATGCCTTACAAAAGTGTGCACGCGATGCACACTTTCCCTCTCCTTCCATGCCTCTTGCTTTTTTTCCTCTTTTCTCACCCTCTGTTTCTGCCTGTCTATTGCTCAGTCTGTCCTGCATGCTCTCGCTGTGTCCTAGCCCTGTGCCCATCATTATGGTCAAGCAGACGGCGGGCAGGAGGTGCATGTGAGAACTGAGCGCAGTCACAACCAATTGCTATCACCTTCTCCTGCAGCCCTCGCTTGCTTGTCATGGTGTCTCATTTAGCTGAAATCCAGCATCCATCAAACCACCCGCGCGCGCAACACACAGGCTTCTTTTAAAATGTAATCTGTTACGGATTACTGAGCGCCCCGCTCCAGCTCTGACCCAGCAATATAATCCTTTGTGTTGATCTAACATAATCTGATTTCTCTCAATTACTTTGTCTCCAAAATACGTGGACTACATGATGCTAAATGAACAATGCACAACGGTTGCAGGATCCTTTGAATAGCATAGTTAGCGACGTCTAAATGATTGTTGCTAACAGTGCACAACGACGCACAAATTAATCACAAGAAAAAACCCGATAATGTTTGTAATCTCCCAGTCAAATGGGTCTCTTTGATCAAATTTTTATTTTTTACACACTAACATATTAAAGTGACCAATGAAATATAGGGGAGAACGGGGGAATCTGAGGCATCGGGTAATGTGAGTCACCCCCTGTATCTAGGCAATGGAAAACATTTGTGGTTGAGATGTATATTTTCAAGCCCCTCTCATTTCCCCATGGCCCTGAAAGAGAGGACCTCATGGTGCTGTAGTAAGCATGTTTTTTTCACCAAAATAGGTATTTTGCATGTAAAAGTAAATTTTCTTGCTGTCAACTTAATCAACTGTTGTGCCAAAGCAAATGTATTCACATAGAAAAACTTCTATCAAACGTGTTGATGAACTACCAACATATGAAACCATGTGATGCTGATAACTGAAGATTAGCCTGAAATGCTAAGAGAGGTTTTTTCTCAATTTGTGGTGGTGGGGGAAAGTGAGCCAAATGCTGTGGGGGAAAGTGAGCCACTGTCTCACTTTCCCCCACCATGAGGCACAAGTTAAGTGTAGTCTTAAACATATTTTAATGTAATATTACATAACATATGTTTTATTTTAATGTCATACACATTGTAGAAAAGCCATCATGCCAAGGAAATACACCAGGAAGACGACCTGGGGCAGGGGTGGCCAACCCGCGGCTCGCGAGCGGCTCTTTGCCCAGCTTCGTGCGGCTCTTCAGTTCATATCAAATTATGTGATTATAATTTTTTTTTTTTTTTTTTATACTTTTTTTTTTGTGTGGGCCTATGTGTGTGCATGTTCGCAAACGTTTCATGCGGCTCTTACGTTCGTTTTACATGTTGTCTATTATTTCATTTTTTATTTTATTAATGTGTAGGCCCTATGTGTATGCCTGTTCGCAAATGTTTAATTGAGGACGCAACATAACGTTCGCAAACGTTTGGTGCGGACGCAACATAAAACTGCCCGCTCAGCTTGGAGGGAGGTTTTCCGTGAGTAAACTATTTGTGTCAAGTTCGCTCCGAAACAGAGTGGGAGAGTTCATATTTTTTGTTGAACGTTATGCCAAGCCATTCTGCCTTATATGCCAGGTGTCATTTGCGCATTTCAAGGCTTCAAATCTTCAGCGCCACTTCAGCTCTCTCCATGCTAAAAGTAAGTCCCACAAAGCAACATGCATAGTAAGAGAAAAACGCTATTTTAAATTGTTATATTTTTGTTAGGGGACTTGGTTGAACTGAGAGTTTCTGTGTGAGGCAGTGCACACAATGTTCATTGTTGAAAATGACTGGCCTGTCGTCTTTAGTACTGTAGGAGTCCAGTCCTGTCACTATCACAGGGGCGGCCTTAACGATCTGGGGGCCCGTTTCAAGTCCTAGTGTGGGGCCCCCTGTTTTTTTTTTTAAATAAATAATGCTTGTGCAAGCTCCCTGCGAAAATAAAAACGCCCCCCCCCCCCCTGAAATCTTACTGGCCACCCCAGTGCCCCCCCCCCCCCCCCAGTTCAAATGTTATTTTTTATTTTCATTTTATTTTTTTAATTACATTTTTTTCCTGATATGTATCCTAGTTCAGAGATGATATGTATTTTTTTTTCTTTCTTAACTTTTTTTGATAGGTAGTTGCCAAGTTCATCACACAAACACTCCAATCCACTGATATGAGATCAGTTTGCAATTTTCAATTACTAAATTAATGGTAGGACTGTGGCCACTAGAACTGGTCTCTGGTCAGCAAAGGTCTTGAAAACAGCATAAGTGTGCTTGTGACATGCGTGCCACCCATGCATGTGTATAGGCACGTGTCCCAGCAGATTTTTGAAATCTGAATAAAAAAATTAAAGTTTGTAGTTAGCGAGTGTAACATGTTCTTAGCAAGGGCAGACTTTCATAAATAAAGGTTTATTTTTTTAGCAAGATATTTGGTCAAAAGCTATTGGTCATCCGTCCCTCTGTCCAGTTGTTAGGCATCTGGCTGCTAGCAAGTTATGTTGTCTTGCTAATTTTACTATTCATCTTAGCTGAAATAAATATTGACTTTTTCCTTTATTATCTTCGCGAGAATGCACCAGAATGCTTAGAATACATGTTAAAAACACAAAAAAATCTTCTGGGGGGGGATGCCCCCAGACCCCCCTTCAGGGGTTCAGTTTTCTGACAAACATTACAATGGATACTAACATGATTTGGGCATTTGGGATTATAAATCATCTTTGAATTGGTTGTACAGCATATCACATGCTATTCATTCAGGGGTGCGATGGCCACCCCACTCTAACTCTGTGGCCCACCTTGGCCACCCCCAGTCAAAATTTCCTGGAATCGCCACTGTGTGTACCCGTGTGTACGATGTGGCTCTTTGCAGTAACACAGTAAAAAATGTGGCTCTTTGTCTCTGACTGGTTGGCCACCCCTGACCTGGGGCAACCACACAGAAAGAGCACCTTCTCATCTTTCCCTGTAACCTTCAGGACTGGAATGTAGAGTAGGCCTAGTTGTAGAGTATGACAGGCTGATGTTATAATCCAGTTGGGTCTTCTCCTGTGTTCTGAGTCCCAGGCTGTTCTCGCTGGTTCTGATTTTCCTATGCTTTGACCCCAAGACACTAGCTGGCTCTAAGGGTCCTGTGTTCTGACCCCTAGACTGTGTTTTAGTCTAACTGGTTCTATCTTTCATTTGAATCTTATTAAAACCTTTTGAATTATAATATGTTGTATTTGATTTTGTTCAGAGTTACTTTCAAGTGTTTAGAAAATTAGCTTTGCTTAATTGACCAAACCCCATCATTCTTTTACTAGTCCGACATTAGTTCTGGAATGTGTGGCTAGCTTTCAGGATTCTACTATTACAATATGTGTTGTTATGGTAGTTTCAGAGTGGAAAAAGTAAGTGGATCAGTTTACCCCACAGCTGGGGTAAAGTGAGCCACGTGACAACTTTTTTTAAAACAATCATATTTTCACTGCCCTTTATCTTGAAAAATGCCTCGCTAATGCCCATTTCTAGGAAACATCCTGAATTAAAGGCACTACGAGTAAGATGGCACGTTGGCGTCCCCTTTGGACAAAAGCGGTAGTATTTTTACGACGCCCGCTGTCGCAAATGCTCGTGCCAGGCGCGTGAGCGTGGACTGAGAAGGGCGCAATATAGTGCATGTTCGTGTGTTGAAAGTGTGAGGACTCTTTTCGGCTCCGTGAGAGTGGTTTTGACACTGCATCAACTAATGCCAGTCAGTACACACACCTGCTTGCAATGAGTTGATTCAGCAGCGTCACCTAACTACTCTCTCTCTCACGGAGCTGTGTCCTCACAGAAAGCGAATGAATGAGAGACGGCAGTTAGTAGACTATGGATCACGATGAGGTAATGTGTTTGTGTTGTTGATGTAAATAATGACTATTTCAGATAATGGTTATCTGATGATGGTGAAGCAAAGCAAACTTTGTGTTAGTACCAACCGCTCATTCATTTAGCAGTCTAGTTTCGCTCTCGTGAAATTGTATACACGTTGCTTGGCAACGTCCTCCCGCCCGCCTATCACTCACTCTCCCTTTTCGCTTTTCTTCATTGCATTCTCTTTTTTTTCTTTGATGGTTCAGCCCCGTTATCAGTCATTTATGACGACAAATAACTGTCTCAAACAAGGCTCCCGCTCCCCTTCCCTCACCTGGAGGGATAGGCTTCTCAAATCGCGTTGCAGCGCCACACTGAAATCTGCAACCAATACGGACATGTGACCATAGAGCCTGAACGAGCGAACCGAAAATCGGACTGGGTGTACGACCAGACCAAACGCAGTAATAAAAACTGTATAAAAACGTCTTTCTTTGCAATGATGGTCTCGTTTACTGTTAAAGGTAATTTATGATTATCAGAGGAAACATGAGGCTGTTTAAAAGATATTTAAATGTTACTCGTATCCGCTTTAATGGGAAATGTGTAAATTTGAGTGATAAATAATTTTAGCTCCCTTAGAGGGGAGCAAATGTAAAAAGTGGCTCAGATTACCCCGTTCTCCCCTACTCAGATGACTTTAATCCTGGTGCATGTTCTCTGCTATTCAGACACACAGTCAGTCACACCACAGAGAGTCGCCCGACGTCCCTCCCCCCCTGCGATGATGTTTTTATCATCCCTGCTGCACACACCAGGAGTTGTCTTGAATTTGTTCTCCACCACTGCGCCTATCTGACAGCACCGGGTCATCTGAATCGCTGCTCTTTATCTCCCCAGGTTTGAGCTGAATCAGAGCACTCCTAAACTGATTGGGATCACATTCTTGAGAAAAAAAAAAGTTCAAGGAGTCATTTGAGATTTTTTACCCCAAATAGAGACAAGGGAGTATATGGGATTTATGCTCTTATCTGAGCAGGATTATAAAATTGTTTTATGCTTCATATGTGTATCCGACATCTACGACGTTCAAATTACAAATACATGCATCCCACACTGCAACAAGTTTGCATATGCCAAGAGATTCCACATCATTCCACTGGCTCATGTAGCTGTTATTGTGGTAACACATCAAAGCCATTTGTACGTTATCATGAAGCCTGAGGGGAACTAAGACAGACAGGCTGAGAGTGACAGATAGATGGAGATGGAGATGCCTAATGGTTTATTACTTTCAAAGCCTGGCAAGAAACGTCATGCATTGAGTCATTCGCTGCAGAATAGCCTATGTATTGCTCCGGAGGGAATGTACGTTTGCATATGGATTGTGGTTGATTTTATAGGCTGTATGCATTAGGCTCACTTGTTATTGATTTCTACCCCTCCCCCCCAAAAAAAAACATTACGTTCTTGTCCCCACACATCCCATAATGACGTGTCGTGCTGTTAAGGGGCAGTGATCACTAAAAAAAAATTTTTAATCCAATAATTGTACTATACCTGAGTACTTGTATGCTACTTTGTTATACTATACTATGCTACATTTCAGAAGGAAATGTAATACCATTTGCTTTATTGACATTACAGTTACTAGTTAACATACAAATGAATACTTGATGAAATATGAGGTGTATGTATGTAGGTAGGTATGCTTTTGAATGCAGGACTTTGACTTATGCATTATGTTCAAATTCCCATACCAATGCTGTGTCATACTATTTCTCTAGCATATGTCCTCTTTAATTCAAGGCCGACGCCGGGAACAAAACTGTCAGAATACAAAGCAACCGGGAGAAGGCGGGAGAGGGATATTAGCAGAATATTTATAGAGTTTGCATCACTTGAAATAATACTTTACACAGACACATGAATACACACACACACACATGATGTGACTGCAGTGTGAGCCTTGTCGCTGGAGGCGGATCCTTTCGCAGAGACAGTGAATAAGCTGACCTAAATATGACGTCAAAGCATGTAGGAAATGGCTTTTTGAACAGTGTATATTTGTACCCTGCATATTCTGTTCATTGCACTGGCCTATAAGCAGGACAAAGAATTGCGTCAGCAGCCATGGGGGGTTTGAATCCTATTGGACACTGATGATTATACAGCTACAGTAATAACCAAGAATGATTCATGCACCAGGGCCTTATGTCATCTTCATTGTATGATTGTAATGTCATATTATGGATGACCTTCCCAAGTCTAAAATATATTGATTCGATCTTCAAACCAATTTCAGAGCAGATAGGAGTCTGTAACAGTGCCCCCGTAATGCAATATGGGATGCATGTCGCTCATTTGTCATGGTAACCAGACTCAGATGAGTTAAATATAGAGGCTTCCGGTTCAGCAGAGGAGGGTTTTAAGGTCTATTCTTAGCATTTAGAGCTGATTTATGCACATGCAGCTGCCCTTTGCATCAAAGCAGATGATGACACGTCAGGAAATCACAATAAATATATTTGATTTGATTCTTTTAAATGCAAGATACACATACATAAAAGCTATTGTGCTGCAGCAATTTAGATATAGACGCTTTAAAAAAATACAGTAGGCTATATGAAATTAGCCTGAAACACTATCAGACTATTACATGGGATTTGAAAATGATCTGTATGAGGGTTTGTATTAAATGATGCAACAAACAAGAAGGAGTTTGAGTGTGAGAATTACACAGGTTTTTCTTCTTTTTTTTCTCCGCCACAGACTCAGTCAATGTAAGTATGCGATCATATTCTGTATCCACTGGGTTGGGGTCTAAGAGGCCTGGGCATTTGTGCTGTTTGCTGACATTGACGAAACAATGATAAAAAAAATAATAGTCAAATTAAATCGATAATGAAATGACTTATTAGTCACAGGGTTTAACTGATATTGCAATAACTTTCACCCCATCAATGGATAACAATTCAACTGGGATGAAGCTCTTGTGTTTTTACAGCTGTGGGAAACAAGCTAATTACAGCTTACCGCATCAAATTATAATAAAAACACAAAATTGGAGCGGAGAGAAACAGATGCACAAAAAGGGTGTGATAACCTAACAAACAGACTTCTACAGAGGTTTTCCTATAGAATAAACTGACAGGACACTGATAACCAATTAGAGTGAGGCTGGTAAGAATAGCAGGATCAATCATCAACACCCAGTGACAGGTGCTGCAGTGAGGAACTCACCATTCAACTAGGTAACCCATCTACGCACGCGCACGCACACACACACACACACACACACACTGGGGCTCAGTTGTTTCTGGGACTTGCATACACACTTGCCATGTGCCAGGTGTCTGACTTTTCTCCCCAGCCAACAACACAAACACACACACACACACACACACACACACACACAGAAAAAGTACACACTCTTTCAGCCTGCAGACAGGTTTGAAGCGCACACAAACCAAAGCCATACGCACGAATGCAAACCTTACACACAGTGACACTATTATCCCCTGGCCTTGAACGCCAAATTGGGTACAGGGTGCAAGTGTGTGCGTGTGTATCGACAGCATGTGTGTGTTGACAGATGATATTCTTCAAAACTGACACCGCCCACACACACCCAGTGACAGCAGGTTTCAGCACAAGGGCCCGGACCTTTGTGAACCCAGAAGGGAGACAGTGGAGCAGGAACAAAACAATTGGTCACAGTCACGTTTTTCACACACACACACACACACACACACACACACACACACACACACACACACAGTAGATGCATGCACACAGCACACACACACACACACACAGCATCTGTGATGGAAACTTCTTTCTTTTTTTTCCAGCGTCCTACATCATTTATCAACTCTACCATTACAAAACAGGCAGGATGTGATGTAGCTCCATGGCTGGGAAATGAAGGATTGACAATGGCCTTTGTGTTTCACTGTGTGTGTTCACTGTGTGCGCCACCATTATGCAGACAGCTAAAGGATGTTGCTCCATATTCAAATTTGAACTAGGAGTTAGAGAATATCCAACCTGTAACGATCTGTTCAAATTCATTCTGCCAGTAAACAGGGCTTATGTTCAAAACGTGCAAAATCAAGATATTAAATAAATTTGATATAGTTTATCGACAGTATATAAAGTTAACAGTTTATGCCTGCATTTACACTGGCATAGCTGTAGACTTGTCTCGTTCAAATAATACAGCTGTCTGTTATAATTGTTGTTTTTATTTCTAAAACTATGTATTTGTTTCACTTCTTATTGTGTGTGTGTGTGTGTGTGTGTGTGTGTGTGTGTGTGTGTGTGTGTGTGTGTGTGTGTGTGTGTGTGTGTGTGTGTGCACGAGTGATGGCCTTTTGCAGCGGATTAAAGAATTTAGTGAATCAAAGCAGCATTACGAGTGACCCCTGTATTATTTGATGAAATTGCATTTTGTTATCAGGTGAGATAGTCAATTTAACCTCAAAGCGGCAACAACGTGACTCAGCCAGCCCTTTTTACCTTGGCATTTCAACTGACACACACACTCGCACCTAGCCTGGCATTCCCAGACCTGCCACTAGGCGCTTGCAAATTAAATTTGCTGCGCCTGTGATATCAGGGTCTGGATTTCCAGGCTAACACGCACCCACACTGAAAGAGAAAGAGAGAGATTGTTACTTGCCTCACAGACATCACATTTCACTATTGCATAATGAGACAATCTCTCTAGTGCACTCTCTCTACTTTTCAGGATGTCAGTCAGGAAATGTGGCGAAAATGAAGGCCCCTAGAGCACAAGTTTGACCCAATTAAACGACACACCGTGAAACTGAACGCGTAGGGCTTGGTCTGAATATATGTGCGTGATAGGAAGTGCTTCCTTTCACACGTTTGTGTGTCGCGACTTGTCTCCTGCATTGTTCTGCAACGAAAGGCTAGGGTGTTACATTAGCTGATGCGGTGTGGCTGGCTATTGCTGGGCTAGAGATGTGACGTGCTGGTAATTAGTTTTTCCTTGGGCAAAGTAGAGGCAGGTGGTGGTGGTGGTGGGCGAGGGGAGCATCTCCAAGTTGACAATACCAGCTGTCAGAGTGCCAAGCACTTCAGCTTCAACGCTGTGTCCCCATCCTCTCAGCTTCTACGCCTCTCCATTGAGATGCCTCTCCGCTTCTCTCCCTTTCTCCTTGAGACAGATGAGGTGATAAAACTACTTTCACATCTTCAGATGGGTTGAATATTGAGGCATATAAGACACATATTATGCAACTAGGGTATAAAGCTGTAGGGCCCATTGTGTTGCAACATTTCCGTAGAAATGAAACAATAAATCAAAATGTGTCTTTGATTATATTTCCACCAAGTAAAGGAGCATTGAAGACTTTTGCCGAGCTTTTCCATCAACAACTAGGTTGACAACCATGTGTTGATATTTCTCAATGATAGCAGTTATGTAGACAGAAAGGGAGTGGATCCTTTATGATTATTTTTATTTATTCATTATTGTAATCTAAATCAAGGTTATGCTTGCATAGTAAACCTTTGGCATAATGAGTAAGACATTTTTAGCTCAACATTTATATTCATGGCATTCTGTGTATTTTAGTATGCTGTCACCGCGATCACCATTACAAGTTCTTAAATTTAGTTTTTTTGTGGCGAAGTTTAGTCAATCAAGTCATGTGGGTTAGTGAATCTAAAAATAGAAATATTGATTCCACTGTTATTAACACAGTGCTTTTTGTATGAACTTACCAGGCATAGAAACCTACTGTATGGTTGATGTATTTCTAAAGTCACTTCTACACTATGAGAGGCACAGACAAGTTTTGAGTATCTTTGAATGTAAGAGGGCCAGTCGGGGGAAAACTGCAGTGCTGTTCCTTCATCCCCCCTTCAGTGTTGTCACTACAGACTGGAATTTAATCCTTTCCAAGACATGAAACGGTCCTGACCTTTGATACTAATCCATAATGCCACACAATCTGACCCAGCGTTGGTGTAATCCATTTTATTTGATTATAAAAACACTGAGTGGGAGCCGGTAAGACAGTTAGATAGATGCGGGTAGATGAATGGGAATGGGTGATAGGGGGATAGAAACACAAAAAGGTTGATCTATTTCAGGACTGGTAATCTGTGTACAACACACACACACACACACACACACACACACACACACACACACACACACACACACATAGACGTCAACCACACCACATGTGTCTTCACATGTCACAATGACACAGTGAGGGAAATAGCGGTGCACTCGGCGGTGGGGATGAGCTAGAAAGAGAAATAGATTGTGGAAATCAATGCACTCGGGAGCTTTTCTTAGCATGGACTCACTTCACAGACCTGTAGCACACATCATGGGGCGGACTCTCTCTCACTCTTGTGTGTGTGTGTGTGTGTGTGTGTGTGTGTGTGTGTGTGTGTGTGTGTGTGTGTGCGTTTAGGTATAATTAAGTCCTACTATGGATGTTTTTGTCCATGCGTGGCAATGCTGCACCTGTGGTACATGTACAACTGAGATGCATGTCTGTACATAGGGGAATTTGGAGCCCACTGACATTAAAGGAGAGATGGGAGGGGGTATACAGGGTGGGTGGTCTGAGGTCGATTTACGTATGTGTGACAGATGAACCGAGAACATTTGGTATTCTCACATTCAGAACATCATCGGTGGGACCTGGAGAGAATGAATTGCTAAGAATAAAATGTGGAGCGACTCCCCTGACGGATGGTATGTGTAGGAAAATAGAGCAAATGAACGCAGACACTGACATTCAACAGAGTGCGACTTTGACAGGGTTACGATTGCCTGTACGCGTGCGCGCCAGTACTCAGCAGTACTTCTTTCACAGCTATTTACTACTGGATTTAGATGATTACACTCTTGAAAAATGGCATCACAGAAATAATGCTTTTACACTAATGAATTTGCATTAAGTGTTTGCTACTAACAGAAAATATAAATGTATAAATAATTGGTCATGGTTGTTTTGCCCTGCTCTGCCAAGTAACTGCAGACTATTAAATTCATAAGGGATTGTAATTTAGTGGTTGAGAATGCAGCATCGGGGACACTCTTTAAAGTGCAGGCTCTATTGGGTTTAGACTCTTCCGTATTGGCTGAGCTCAGACATGCAAATGTCAGTGCTTAGATTCACAAAAAATGCAACTGTGCATGTCGAGCCCTTAAGCAGCTTTCAAATATCTGCCAGAAATGTAAGGTACATCAACAATAGCCGTTTTGGATGGTTTGAATATGTGCTGAGTTTTTATTGAAGGATTGTAATGCCACACTAGGCTATGTTTCCACATCCTTACCTTCCTGTCCTGAAGATTTTAAGCAGATAAGCCTATATTTTAGCTCATACTAGCTTTATCATTATGGTCTCCTTGGTGAATGAGCAACAAATACACTATAGTTCTGAAATGATTAGCCCATCTATTCTTTATTCAACCATCATAAAAGGACCGGACAATTGAACAATCAATGGTTAACATGATTAATCAAGCCATAATGTCAAATATTCTATGAGAAATATATCCTATTCTCTGAAATTGTATTGGTGAAAGGATGTTAGCTTAATGCTAATACTGCTTAATGTTAATAATACATGCTAACATGCCCACAGTGACTCTGCCAATATGTCACTATGATGGTTAGCCGGGTCAACGCACACTAAAGTCCCCATTTTAGTTCAACGTGTTAGGATGTATATTTTTGCTAATCCAATAATCACAAAATAGCGCTGGGGCTTAGGGTAAATGGCTGTATTTATTTACTGTACCTAGTGCTCGCATCTAAAATGCTTTCCAATATGGCTCCCATTCACCGACTTACGGGACACATCTCACATGCTACAGAGCAGTTGTGCCATAAAAGCAATTTCCCCAAAACACAGTAGGTATGCAAGTTGTGTACTGAAACAATTAGACCCTGAATAAACTGTAGATCAAATGAACAAATTGAATGTTTTTATCGTGATAAACAAAGCAACACACAAGTATTACTGTATGTCAGAGTCCTCAATCAAATCCCCCAATGAGGCCTCTATAAAATACTGCACACTGCTCAACAAGGACTGATTCTGATACCCAAATCTGTTTAAGCCGATCCAATCCTGACTGGCTTTCCCTGCGGATGAGTGAAATATGATGCAGTCATTCACTACAACCCAGATCTTTTGTACAAGAAAATGTATCTTGCTCATCCAGAACCCTCCATAATCCATCTTTCGCCCGACAATGCTCCTCCCGCACTGGACCGACTGTGTCCCAGAGAACTGCGGAGCAAATGAACCACCATGAACTCAATCCAAATCAATCTTCCCGAGGCAGCCACGTCGTTAGCCACCACAGATGGTAATACATGCTGCTCATTTGCATATGGTAACAAGGAAGATGATTCAGAAATCAAATTGAGGGGTACAAGTGCATGTTGCTGTCGGAGTACTCGTGTTAGTGGTGGTGAGATTCTGTCATCTTCCCTCGGAGCTGAAACTCTTTTTCTTTTGTGTTCTTTAATAAGTGTCGATCTCTCAGAAGGGAGGTGAGCCTCCAGCAGCCTATGCAATCTCAGAAGATGAATGCTTTTGTGTGTAAGCCTGTGTGTGTTTTTTTTTTTCAGTTTTAGTGCTGTATTTGTATCTGCGCACAAGATAAGGCTTTTAGTGACAAAGCTGGATGTGCCCTCAGAGTGGCATTTTGTTTACCACAGATAAGCCAGAATATTCAATAAAAACCATCATCGAATCACATGCTAAACAGAATTAAATGGATTTGGGAGATGAACAGAATGCTGGTTATGTTCTTAGCCCCATTAGGTTTTCATGCAATGGCACACAACTTTTTTGTCATTGATTTTTCCCGTCCAAGTCACCGATGCGTGATATCAGCATGTAGAAAGAAAAGTTCAAAAGCAATTTTTTAAGGCTTTCAGCAGGGATAGTTGTTTAAAATGACATTCCTAAGAGAGGCCAAAAACTCCCTGCGGGGTAAAAATAAAGCCAAAATGGGCGGGTGCGCATGAGACATTCTGGGCTTTCTGACAGTAAACTGTACACCTATATATGGGACAGAAACTTAACCTTGTTGCACTTATTCAAACAATGATTTATCTGGACCCTGGTATTCATAGAGGGAATGTAAGTAGTCTTCCTTATAAAGATAGTACATTATTCCAGACTCTGGAGGGCATGCTGCTTCTCTACTTTGATGATAAGAGGCTACCTAGGCAGATAATAGAATAAGTGCCCCCCCCCTCCCCTTTCTCAACGTCACTCAGTTATGCATTGCATTTTCAAAAGAGGTCTTTGTAAAATTTCTGCCGTAATGCGACATATTCATCATCCTTTGCTTTGAAGGGACTGCAGTCATGTCTGTCTGTCTGTCTGTTGTGAGTGTGTGTGTGTGTGTGTGTGTGTGTGTGTGTGTGTGTGTGTGTGTGTTTTTATTTATCTGTCATGGTGAATTCAGGTGACTAGCCCTGAGGTGAAGACAAAGCCCTGCTGACATCTTTCTCTCTCAAGTGCATTGACTTAGTGATCACTGGAGACTCTCGGCTGGGAGTTCTTGGAAATTCATTAGTTGATATGGCTTAAAGATAAGGAGATTGTCTGTCCAGAGGTATTTTTTGTTAAAACAATTGTGTCAAATCAAGCCATGAATATATCACTGAATGAGTTTTGCCAACATATTAATTACAATTGTGTTATTACTGGAGAGGAAAGGAAAGACGACAATACTTTTTTTCAATGTATGAATCATCACTTGTTGAACTGTGATTGAAATGGAAGATGACTGGGTTTTAATTTGGTGACATCGAAACACCGACAATGAAAATCATTGATACCTTACCAAGCAACGGAAAAATTAAAAATAGAAATATTGCATCACAAGAAAATTGCTGGAATGGACCTTTCAAGTAAGTGTACTGTTTCCATGGCAAAGGCACCATTCTGTTCTCCACGGCATGGCGTTGAGTGACAACTGCACATGCCCAGTACGTGACAAACGACCATTCAGAAAGCTGCTTTATATTTCTGTCTCCGTCCTTCTAGGAATCATACATTGATTGATGATTGTATGGTTACATTGTTTTCCGTCATCAAGCAAACAATTAATCAGAGGGGTGCGCATATGCGAGCCTCATACATCAGTTTATTGTGCTCAATGTGTATTTATGTGTATTGGTGGTACCGTCAATAGCAAAGTGCGTCATGCTTTCAATTCTCAACACTCATTTAGACCCTGTGTTCTAAGCTACAGGAGACTCAGCCTCACACAGAGAGCTGAGATGGACCACCAGCCCCTACTGATAACCACAGAGGGACTTCAGACCCAGAGAAAGGCTAACAACCAAAATATCAGCCTCTTTTGTCCCCATTAAAATACAACTTTTAAGAGCAGGCTAAAACAAGGGGCAGAAAGAGTTTTTTTTGGCCTAAAACACTTGATTTGACTCAATACAAAAACTCTGTTTCCTTGAATATTGTCATAACTGTTTGTTGTTGATCATCTAGTGTAGCCGTGTTAGGTAATGTTTAGTCTGGCCAACCGGATGTAGATAGTTGAGATAAACCTGCCTGGGCAGAAATACTGTTGCCAGAGGAGTATATAAAAGTAATGTCTAGGAGATATGCTTAAGTGAGGAAGTAATGATTAGTAACTCCATTAGTAACTGTTCAGTATCTGATTCTGTGCTATAGGAGTCTGTTATTAAGTAACTTTTAATCTTGTTGTATTGTATTGTACTCAATTCAGGAGGTACTTGTTAGCATTTGTATTAGCAGATATGTTTGTTTCTTACTTATTGCTTAAGTAATCAGGATTGTGTTAACAATTAAATTAAAGTTAAATCCCTACGATTGATTTGTATTGAAGTCTTGAATTATTCTGTTATGCAAACCACATAAATGACACATTGATTAGAACTTAGTCTACACCATGAACTATGAGGCAAATTATTTGTAATGGCATCTTTCACTCCCGGGGCTTAATTACAGATGCATTATGCCTTCTATTTATTATGCATCTATTTTTGTCAATTAGCGACAATCAAACACTATGGGGTGCGATTATGTGAAGCCAATGGAGCGTAGTGATGTTTATCTCACTGCTGAGATAAGGGGGGAGAAGAAGCATTTCTGTGGAAAATGGGAGAAATCTAAGAAGATGCAGGGATGGGAAAGAGTCATGGCTGGACTAACCCTATAGTGGGAAAGGTTTTGCTGGCTTCGCTGGTTGCGGACAAGAAGAGGGCCGACCCAGTGTACAACATTGCCCCTCTGATGTAGCAGAGCCCTCATGTTTATTCATTTTGGCATCACGGCCAAGAGGTTAACAGAGGTGTGTTTACAGAAATTCTCCAATTCCCATAGTGGTATGCGGCTAAACGATACTATCATAATACAAGGAAGGCAGCCAAGTTTGAGCCCTCAGAGGTCTCCTAATCTAATATAGCTAATTTGCCAGAAGTTATATCATTGACGTTTTTGAAGTGCCTTTGAAAAACTCTAGTTTGCATAGCTAAAAACGCTCACACGACCTTTGGCTGACCTCAAAACACTCTGTCTAGTAACTGCTGATATGACCTTTGAGCTCCCAGTTGACAAGGGCAGATCTGAAGCGACCTCACCTGGCTGCAGACCATATATAAAAGGGACGATGGCCCTTGGTTATTTTTGGCAAATGTCACCCTGCCCTGCAGCCAACCGTGTCAAGCTTTGCCCCCTGACAGTCAGGAAGTGTGAGTTCACAGAGAGGTACACTCGCAATACCCTCTGATTCTCATTCTGAACCCTGCAGCACCAAACACCTCGCAACGTGCCGCATGTTTAGCTTCACACTTGTTAAATACAGTGAACTTTCAATTAACGCACACACACACACACACACACACACACACACACACACACACAGGACACAGTTGGCCCCTTTAACATTGATGCGTTGATTCACACATCCCTCTAAATAAAACATAGGAGTCTTGACGCACACACACAGGCACTAAACGACATCCACACCGTCATCCCCCACCCTTTTTGCAGCACCATCTTTCTTCAAATGTCATATGTGAAATGCTCGCGTCCCGGGGACAATGAGGGGTATAGGGTTTCCTGGCAAGACTTATCAGCGGCCAAACTTAGAACTGACTCCCTAAGGATGTCGGTATGTGTGTGTGTGTTCGTCTGTTGATAGGTGGGAGATGTACACCAAACGGTAAAATTAGCTTCGCGCCAGCAGCCCTTGACAGAATGTTCCAGTTACAGTATATCCTTCATGTCTTACGGGGGTAAGACCAAACTACTAAACACACATGGGCAATACATGAACGAGGATCTCTTCAGTTCTGCAGCTGTTTAAAACGTTTAAACCCAAGGAAATGCTTGAGCTAGAGTTTATTATTTAAAGATCACCTATTATTCAAAATGCACTTTTTCATGTTTTGACAACATTAATATGGGTCCTCGTGTGACTAGAGACTCCCAAAGTATGAGAAAAAACAACCATATCTCTCTTTCTCCACCTCGCCCCTTCTCAAAACCTGTGTTCAAAAACCCCAGTCAGATGTATCTCCCCTTATGATGTCATAAAGCCATCCCCTCATTACCAATCTAACTACCCCCACCTGTGACAAGCACACCCCCTGAAAAGAAGACATTTAGCAATGGCACTGTGATAATTTTTTTTTTTTAAATGGCACTACAACATGAAAACTGTTTCTAGTAAAAAAAACTAAATTACAATTTGGAACCTGAAAATTTGCATGATATGTGCCCTTTAACGTCATATTATTGGTATATTGGTTGCTCTGGAGACTCTTATTTTAGTTTGATCTTGCCAGCCAGACTCAATCGATTAAAAGAAAATGATTGGGGGAATATATGGGATATGCTTACAGAAAAAACAAGCTAATAGGAAACATGAATAAAAGATTGGCTTCACACACACTGCAGTAATGTTTGCAGAGCGCTGTTTGTGCACCACAGATCCATATTTTCAAACCTAGGATTATTGCAGATCAAAACATTAATTTATGTGGTGATAATAATGGCCCTTGGGAGAAATGATGGCAGTGTGTGTGGCAAAGGCTGTCACACACATATTGAGCTGTAAAACTCTGCTATCTGCTACATGACAGCCAGGGTTGATAGACAGGGTTCAATAAGGGGTCACTAAGTATTTGCAGGCCGTCTACTTAGTCTCAAAAACTCATATTTTCTAAATCTTTAAATCATACAAATTTATCGGTGTCACCCCAAAGCTGGTTAAGCACCGAGAGCTTACAATTTGAACCCGGTATAAGACAACTCTGAAGGGCTTGGATTTATGTTTGAATGGTAATAAAACGGCTGAAGTGATGCTATCACCGTTTACTGAAGTCGCCGCTTGTCTACCTTGGCACTAATGACCTATATGGAAGGAAATGACGGGATCCACTCATCTTCATTCAGCGCTATCAGTCACGTCAACCTCTCCTGCAGAATATATCCTGGTTGTAAATCAAGTGGAGGGGAGTGTGGAGAATGTCAGAGTGGGAGGAACAGAGTGCTGTAGGTCTTTCATGTCTTTTCTTTTAGGTAGTGTGGATCCATATGGCAGCTTCCACACTTGCCAAAACGAATGAAAAGCAGCAGAAATATTTAAAGAAAACAGGTACGTTGTGAAGGTATATGGTATGAAAAAAAAGTCATCATGTTTCTGGGGCACCCCTCGCCCAATTTAGGTAACAGCAAGGCTGCGCAATGAATTGTATAATAACTGAGATCGGGGATAATGAATTCGACTTGATTTGATGTGATGTTGAATTTGTGTTCAACGTTCCGAGTCTCTCTCATCAAAACAAGCTCTCGCTCTATTCATAGTCAACAGACTGCAACAGAAAATATTAAGTTTAAAAAAAAAGGATAAATAAATAAGTGTGACCTCGATAGTAAGAAGATAAAAAAAACAGTACACCAAGAGTCAGAGATTGAAAAAGGAGAGAAATGTAGCCTACTAAACAGAATGACTGCACTACATGTAGGATATACTGCACAAGCCTACACATGCCGTATACACTAAGACAACACCCATGGGAGAAAACAAACAGAGTAACACCAAAGAAACACAGACAAACTGTTACGCAGACTAGCATAATGTATCAATAGACTCTCGAAGGTGAAATAAAAAGAGCAGAATTTTTCAAACTGAGGGCTTATAACTGAAGCTTTTTCCTCTTTAAAACCTTTGAGCACAGAAAACATTTCATTTTTTGAACCATTATAGCCTGCAACACACATTGTACAGCTCACTGCAGCCCCGCAGGTAAAGTGGCACTTGTGTGATAAAAGCTACTTTTCAAAGTCATGTGGTATTCCATAAGAAGATGTTAAAAACATATCAGCTTATATATACCGCACTTGTAGTCACAAAAAATTGAAACCCAGTTGCACTCACCTGGGACCCTGTTGCCCTCTCCCTCTCTCTCTCTGCCTCTGTCCTCTTGTATCTGCCTTGCTACCGGTAACTTCTCCTCTGCACCTGAAAAATGATATAATGATGCATAAAAACCAAACAGAGTTACAGGGCTAATAGTCGTTTCATATTTACTTATAAAATGCATCTGCTGATTAAATGGGTTAATAGGAATGGGCTTATAATTAGGGACACAGCATGAGGCAATAATGCTGGCTTCCATGAATAAGGCTTCTAAGAAAACCGATTTTTTTGAATCATAAAGCATTTGCTAAATAGCACAAACACACACATACAGTGCAGAGCCTCAGTACCTCTTTCTTTTTTCAAAGGAATAGTTCAACATCAAATACATACTGGAAAGAAACCAGGAAATATCTGTCGGTCATGTATGTATTTGGTTCTAAAATGACATGAGGTGTAAAAATATAGAATGCAACATAACATGGTAAATCCCAGTCCCAACAAGCACACAGGAGCATTTAATGATGTGGTGAAGTTTATCTTTTGATCTCCTCATCTTGACTACCAGTGTTTGAGCTAAGCTAACCTGGATGAGAGACCTTTGTCCATTTCTAAATCAAAAATGCACGCAAAGTTACAGGAACGGTTACTGTCGCTATTTCTTGAGCCGAAGAATGAGGCAAAAAGCTCAAAACTGAAAATGTTGAACTGCCGTGAGCTCTTTTTTTTAAAGACTATTACACAAAACAAAACTAGTACCAAAGAAAACATTAAAAACTCAGATATAGCATTTGACAATGTAGTGAAGAAGACGTCTAAAAAAACACATAAAATCAAAATACTCAAAAAAGGTATGAGAATATTCTTCTATATTATATATTTGATATTCCATAAATGTATGAATTATGTTGTGTTGGTTTTATCAACAAGTAATGTGCCGGATTCAAATAATAGAAGTGCTTACTGCCATTTCTTGCACATTTCTTAATGTAACCGTTAAATTATGAATAGCCAGTCTGTTGTATAACTCCTAATTTCAGTCAGAGTGGTTACTTAGGTTGTTCGATGTCTCATTACTAATTCATGTTCCATAATTGTAATGAGGATTTAATTGCTCGCACATTGTTAAGGAGTGTATGTTCTTCGCCTTGATTATAATTCTAATCTTCAAACCATTTCCTCTGACTCTTTTCATTTCTTGTTCTTGTATCATTTGTATATTGTTTAAATGCCATTTTTGCATTTAATTATTTATTGCAACTTCTTCCCTCGCTTTTTATGTCGACTATTTTTGTCTCAGTACACTTTTAAGTTACTATTTATGGTTTGGTTTATGTAATACATAGGCTATATAGGATAAGTTTTTTATTAATTATAATAAGTTATTTACCTCTTCTTGTACTTCCTTTTGCTATTTCCCTGTGTGGGATAAATAAGGTTTAAATTATCACAACTAAAATTGTTCCAACACCATTCT